>NC_020497.1:22281191-22299471 GCF_000184155.1 Fragaria vesca subsp. vesca | reverse complement strand
AAAGAAAATTATAACTAAGAAACAATAAAAAAAACAAAAAATACATAAATTATGTTTTGGTGATATGGCTATGTCATCTCAGCTGCCATATAAGGTGGTCTCTAAGGTGGTTCCCTAAAAGGTGGTTCACCTAGCATTACTCTTCCAGAAATGATCGAGCTTGAGGATATCTGAATATTACATTGGCTTTTTATAACGTCAAAAATCGATGGATCTCCTCGCTCCCTATTAATTTTCAGATATATTTGTTAAAGTGTTTGTGATGGGAAACTTATCAGTATTGATGTGAAGCCAAGTGATAGTGTCAAAGAACTGAAGTGATCGATTTTTCGCAAGCTGCTTAATGTGTCGTCGAAAGGGCAGCAAATTAAGCTTGTGTTTAGCTATAGCTACGACATCCGAAAGGGCAGCAAATTAAACTTCGTTTGGTTCTCTATCTCATCATCCGTTATATCTTAGTAAGGGATTAAGCATGTTAACATTTTCTTGGGTGCATTTTCATCAGTTTTGAAACCAAAAAAAAAAAAAAAAGGATCGGATTTTGTGGATGTTTTGCTTTCACTTTAGGAACAAGGATTATTTCCAATTGATGGGGTTAGCATAAAGGCCACCGATCATCCTGGTACGTACGTAATTGACTCTCTGTATATTAGTTCATACATAACATAGATCATTTTAGTGGTAGACTATGTTGATACCTATATACATATATGGGAAGTGTCGACTGACCTAATGACATTGTTTAGCTAAATAACGATTAATCTAATCAACCCAATGTCTTTGTACGTATAGCCGTAACATGCTTAATAGTCCAATGACTCCAATCTCACGAATCCATTTTGGACGCTTGCGTTTAACTCCCATGAGAAACAAGTCTATCATAAATTTTGTTGACATTTATTATAAGATGAAGAAGAGATCGAATAGGCTTTGAGAAAACTGCAAACTTGTCTATTGGACTGCATATGGTTTCGGCTACTGTTGCTTGTGGCCTCAAATACTTTCCTTTCACTTGGTTGCAGAGTGTTTCTGATTTGATATTCTGTTGCAGAGCAGTGAAAAGCTGTTCAAGCCCTTTAGGATTCTTACAGACATGCATTGCTCTTGAATTTCCATTCTGAGGTTACATAAAAGTAATTACTAAGTGACTTTGAACAGATAGATAACCTACTTAGAATCAGAATTCACACGTGATGTCATTAAAAAAATTAACCATGTATGTCTCAATTTTTAATTGGACAAAAACACAAAATTTGGGAGGCCCCTCCTTCTCACTGTATACAGAGAAACTACGCAGAAGAATCAGAGAGGAAGTTGATCATATAATACTATCAGCTGTCGTCTCGCCTTTTATATCTTGTCCACCCCATCTCTTCATTCGGGACGAACTTTCTTCCACCTGCGGATAAAGAAAACGAATCACAATTAGTCATTTATTTTCAATGAATTGAGTTAGAACATGGTGTGCTGCTAAGACTAGTTTTAAGTAATTACCTCCTTGTTCCAGTTGGTTCTGTAAAGTATTATAACGAGCAGCAATGTTTGAAGAGCTGTTCCACATATCATGCCTCCCCAAATCCCCTACAATGTATTTGAACATATCTGCTTGAGTTTCCAATACACAAGAAAAGAATATCCGAAACATCACGAATTACTTACTGTCACTCCCCAGCCTACAACATAACCAAGAATGAATCCAAATGGGAGCCCAAAAATGTAGTAACAACCCAAGTTGATATAAGCCACAATTCCTTGCCATCCGCCTCCGATAGCAACACCTGAAAAGAAGGAATCCAGGTTTAGTAAACAGTGAATCAAAGGTGAAGAGAAGAAGTATGTAAGCTAAGAAATGCGATTTATTGAGACCTGAAATCACAGGCTGGACACTGTTGAGAACCATAGTGATTCCGAGAAGCCATGCTAGCTTTGAAACAGCTGCTTGCAATTCAGCATTGCTAGTGAAGATGACAGAGAAGTAGTCTTTGGAAATCAAGATGATAACCATGCAGAGAATTCCAATCAGCAGAGACTGAGCCACTGTCACATAGACCGAGTATTTAGCTGCTCTTGGACGCCCCAATCCAAGTTCATTAGAAACTCGAACACTATAAGAGTTGGAAGAGAAACAACAAATTAGTTTCAGAAAATTGGCATTAGAGCAGAATTTTTTCTTTTTCTTTTTTGGTGAATAGAGCAGAAGTTATAGTGAAACAAATCGAATCCTGCAGGTACTCGCCTAATAGCAGCATTGATTCCAATGAACAGCATTGCTTCCCATCCATTGACATTCATGCTGAAATTTCAATTGATCAAGTGAAAATCAGATACTTCATACAGAAAAATGAACCAACCAAACTATGAAAGTCAGTGAGATTAGGTCGTGTTGTTACCAAATAGAAAGCGAATCAAGAGAGATGACAGCATTGTCAAGATGGCCAGTAAGAATGATGATACTCATCATATACCAAATCTCAAGGCAAAGCATGACAGCCGATTCAAGAGAAAGCTTCACAAAGGCCCAAATGTCTTTGAACGCCAGCCATGAAAACCCGCTCCACCCTTCGTTACACCAACCAAATATATAAATAAGCTGAGCAATCACAAGTTCCCAACCTGTAATGTCATAAGCTACAGCTGCACCATATATCCCCCAATCCAACACATAAATGAAGAGGTAAAGAAGTCCAATGTGAATCATCAGGGCGATGAATGCGATCCAAGCAAGGACCAAGACCTTGCTTTGTGCCTGCAGGAACTTTTGGCAAGGGAAATTGATGGAAAGTGAGAATAGCTGAGGGATCACATACACGGTGAATGTCCCTGCGAGGTCGGATACATCAGCATCTTGGCCTAGAAGCTTTAAGATTGGCGCAGAGAAGCAATAGAGGGGCGTGAGGATTATGCAGGTAGTCCATAGAATGATCCATGACCTTTGCATGTAGATACCAAGCATGTTAACACGTCCAGCTCCAAATGCTTGTCCACATAATGTTTCTAGTGCACTTCCCATACCAAGCTACAATAAATTTGTACAAATTAATAGGGTTATGTTGAAACTCAAAACACATGGCTAATACTGCAGTCTGTTCAAGATACATACGCTAAAGAGTTAGTATATAGTAATGAAATGGATTATGAAGGTAAACCAACAAAGGAAATATGTAAAACGACAATACCGGAGAACCCAATTTAGGTAAACACACCAATGTAGACAAAACAGAAAAATACAAACTCAGATTCATTCAGATACACCAAAAGCATGAAAGAAGGTAAAGACCAAAACAAAAGAAAACAGAGTTTACGTGTTCCTTTTGATAGTTGAAGAACAAGACTAATCATTTCACTATCACAGTAGAGTTCGTCTTTTTCGAAATTGAGCAGTACCTAATCCAGAGAAAAACAAGTAAAAAAGTTTTTTTTTTTTTTTTCTTCTTCAACTTGTTTTGTTTTCTTCAACTTATCGCTTTTTAAACACTACCGGTTTCCAAGATTTCTTAACTGAGAAATTGCAATAGTCGATCAACCACAAACGTCGATTCAAAATAGTTTATACTTTATACAGATTATGAGACTCTATATACAAGAACAAGAACATGATATTCTACAATCTACAGATTATTTGTTTTGACCGTTGAATTTAAATCTAAACTTCATAAATCCTTTAAATTATTCTCCATTTTCAACCTACTTTAGTTCCGATGACATTCAGATTATGATTTCACGTGAGAACACTTCACAAAAAATAGTAGGAATGGTTGTTTGAGTATGTGACTGAAGTCGATCACTGAACGCTACCTACCCCATTAGAAAAGTCCGTAACAGAAATGAGGAGGAAAAATCTCAACCAATTAAAGAAAACTAGGCCATGCACTGCACACAATGATTCAAACTACTAGAAAACAAATAACTTATAGAGATAAAAGAAAGAAAGAAAACAAAGAGTCGAGGTATGTTATATGTTACCAGGAAGCCGAAAGAGAAGGTGCTGATGACGGAGAGAGAGATAGAGACGGCGGAGAGCTCAAGGTTTCCGATATGTCCGACGAACATGGTGGAGACGGAGTTGGTGCCGAAGTTGCAGATTATGGTGAAGGCTATAGGCCCTCCAATCCTCCATAGCTTCACTGTTTCTTTCCATGCGATCTCCCTAGCCTGCTTGAAGCTTGTCACCGGCTCGTAGTCCACGACGGCTCCGCTGTTCAGCAGCGGCTCCTCCATCTGGTTTTTCCGGCCACCGGAGGGACACGTGAAGAGTCCTGATCAAGTGGAAGGTAGCCAAAGAGAGGAGAGACTTTGATGGGAGAAGGAGCGGTGTTTGTTGGGTTTGGTTTGGAGGGCGAAATGCATGAACGAGTGGTGTTGATACTTATAGGGTTTTAGAAGAAGCGAAGAATTTGACTTTTTACTCGTTTACGTTGACCGAAAATTTACCACGTCGTAGTTATCTGGTTTCACTAATGGGAATTCGAAAACAATGATAATCCTATCATGTTTGTTCCGATCATGTTAACCATATAGTGGCTGAAAATTCAATCATGCAATCTTTGTTTTTGATAACTTGAAAAGTGTAATTTCTTGATGTTCACTCAAGATTTTTCGATTGAATATTCTATAGAATAACCAAAAGCTACTGAGTTATTGTTTTGTAATGAACTTGATTCATGTTCTTAATTAACATCCGTATACGTTTTTTTTTTTTATGATTTAGGAAATTTGAATATACACACCCACCACTAAAATCTAGTGCCAACTTTACCTACTCTAACTATTATTGGCTCATGAATTGCATGGCTGCTAGTAAATTAACATCAACATAAAAGAAAGATTGTATGGAAAATGTGGTATGTTTTCATGAATTTGATTAGGTTAAGTTCATTTAATGTGACATGATAATAACAAAGGGATAAACCCTTTTGGGTGACAATTTCTCTAGTTCTATGGAGGTATTATTCACTATATATGGTTAAAAGTAATGTTCACATGGTCAGTCACTAATAGTGTGTAGGATTTTCGATCACATTTCAAATCCCACAATCGGTAATTAAGATATTTCATGATGTAAGGATTACATTCTTCTTCTCAAACTGATCGAAATGCTGTTATACATAGTTATCACAAAACCCATAAAAACAAACCAAAAAGATAAGATTCGTGACCAAATTAACCACATCCTCCCAATTTAAACAAAACATGTCATGATCGCTAATTCGCTATAGTTAGCTCAAAGACTCCTAGTCGATTTCCATCTATGACTTTAATTAAAGTTTTAACTCCATATATACTACTTCCCTAGCTTTCATTTTCGAACGTAAAACGACAGCTCTTTTGAACTTGGACCGGTTCAATTGCTCTCAATATCTCACCATGAAAAACCTCAAGTCTCCAATGATTCCCATGCAATGAAACTGGTAGGAACGTACTAGGAACAGTTGCTTATGCCAACCAACAGTCCAAACCTCCAAACAATAATTCTCCCATTGGTGAGAGTTTGGTACCGTTTGAATCGGATTCAATTGCACACCCATAACTATAATGTCGGGCAGATCTGTGCGGTCCAGCATTCTGCACATGAATCATGACAAGATCGAAGAAGAAGAAGAAGAAGAAGAAGAAGAAGAAGTTGAAGTTGGTAAGTTGATCGATCGGTGCTAAACTGGTGCACGTATAGATGTGCTAGTTTTTAGTGCTATGAGGGCAAAGGAGCCAAAAGTTCCACGACGGGATGTGAAAACTCTATGCAGATATTTCACCAGAAAGAAAATATTAGTGAAGTGCGTGGTTTTTTTTTTTTTGAAAGTGCGTGGTTGATAAGAAATGAATAACCGAAAAAGTACGTGATATTGAGGTTGATGGTGACAGGAGGAGAGCTAAGCTACCCTTCAAAGTTCAAACAAAAAGAATGAGCTGCAGGGAGAGGAATTAGAAATCAAGTATCATGGCTATAATGGGTGATCGCAAGTTCATGTAAAACTTAACGTGTGAGAGATTTTTTGTACATATGAAATGCAATTTCTCTCTCTTTTTTTTTTCTTTTGGTTACAACATATGAAATGCAATATAGAACAATGGATACTTAGTTCTAAATAAGTCGTCTCTTGCAAAGTTCTTAGTAATCTCGCAATCATGAAAAACAATAATGTCAAATTAGGTATACGTACATCCTCTTGTTTTGTTGGGTCGACTAGTATATAGCGCAAAGAGATCGAGAACCAAGAGAACAAGCCCAGACCCTAAGCAATACTAAGGTAAATACTTTGTTTATTTTAGGAAGCAGCAAGGAGAAATTATACTTCAGTTACATTACAATTTCAGCAAGTTATCTTCTTGATCAGTTCTCTTCTCTTGGTTCCCCCACTTCTTTATGCGTTTTGTGGTTTCCTTCACCTGCAATACATATAGATTCAATCATCACAATGTGTAGTCTATGCCTCGAGTCTTGATTTGATAAGCGAGATATGAGATGAGTTACTTGTATCCTTACTCTGATTGAAACTTTAGTGAAACGTAGATAAAAGAAGTAAAAATCAAATAGTAGAATGTGTTTTTTTTTTTGTAAAACCAAATAGTAAAATGTATGCTTAGCTAGTTGTTTGCAAATTTGGTTTCTAGCTATATACCTCATTGTCCCAGTTGGTTCTGGAAGTCAGAATCAGTAGGAATAGGATATGAAGAGCACTACCACTCATCATGCCACCCCATAGCCCCTATATATACATGTACATTTAAACCAGAATATATCACACAGTCTAAGCAGAACTGAAAATTACTTTTAATTAAAAGAAGGAAATGAGTGAAAGTGAGTATTACCATGGCACCCAGTTTTGCTTTAAACCCAAGAAGGATCGCAAGTGGAAGACCAAACAGATAGTAACAACCCAAATTTATATAAGCTACCATCACCTGCCATCCACCTCCAACAGCAACACCTGCAAACAAAAAAATACCAAGAAATTGCATGATCACTAAAACTTTGGAAGTGAGCAGAATTAGGCCACAGTACTAGAGAGACTATATATACCAGTTAACACTTGTGTAGCACTGTTTAGAAGCATGGTTACTCCGAGAAGATATGCTAAACGAGCGACAGCTCGTTGCATATCTTCACTGCCTGTGAAGATGATGGGAATGTAGTTTCTAGTTAAGAAGATAGTAATCATGAACAAGATCCCAACCACGAGAGAGTGTGAGACAACAACACAAACTGAGTACTTTGCGGTTCTTGGGTGCCCCTTCCCTAGTTCATTGGAGACTCGAATGCTGCAGATAGATAGGGAATGATATATACATTTAGTGAACACAATGATCATATGTGACACAAATTTACAAGAAAAGTGCAGCATTTACCTTATGGCAGCATTTATTCCGACTAACAACATGAGCTCCCAATTCTGAAAGTTGGTGCTAATTGAGAGAAACAAATAATATACTTGATGAGGTAATGATCACAAATATATAGCAAACAGAACTTGTTCTGTATTGAATTGAAGGATCTAGCTATATTACCATATTGAAAAGGAACCAAGAGCAATCACTGCATTGGGAAGAACACCGACGAGAATGTTCACACTCGTGACATACCATCACTCGAAGCAAAACATGAAGCATGAAGCAAAGGAAAGCTTTGCAAAAGCCCATATGTCCTTAAATGCCAACCATGAAAATCCAGTATTCCAAGCCTCTTGGCACCAGAACACACAATACACACCTTGACCAATAGCAATTCCCCAATTTGTTATGTTGTAAGCTGCAGCTGCACCATCTAATCCCCATCCGAAAATGTTGATGAAGAGATGAAGAAGTCCAGTTTGTGCAATGAGAGCTGCAAAGGCCATCCATGTGATCACTCCTACCTTGCTTTGAGCCTGAAGGAACTTTTGGGTGGACAAATTGAGAGTAGAAGAGAACATTTCAGGAAGAATCTTCCTGCTATATTTTCCGGCAAGGTTAGCTATACGAGGGTCTTGGCCTAAGATCATTAGGATTGGAGTTGCATATATATAAGCTGATGAAAGGATCACAGAAGTGATGGATAGGACAATCCATGAGCGCTGCAAATAGATACCAAGTGAACCAACTTGGCCTGCACCATATGCTTGACCACAAAGTGTTCCCAATGCAATTGCCATACCTTGCTACATACATAGACATTGTACAATAACTATTCAATCACTTTTTCTTAGTTTCTCGCAGAAAATCAAATATAGGAGTACTAAATGTTGTTCTATGGAGGTATGGAACTGTCACAATGTGTTAAAGATCCCAAACATAGGATAGTAACATATGTAGTAAGGCGCAGTCTAACGCTAACTTGTCTGTAAAACAAATGCAGGTGTGTCTGTGTACGATTTATGATTAGTAGGAGGGATATAGAGATAGATGCAAACCAGGAAACCATAAGAGATGTTGCCAATGACATTGTGAGCAAGTGAAACAGCAGAGAGTTCAAGGTCTCCGAGATGGCCTACGAATATTGTGGTGACAGATTGAATCAAGTACTGAAACAACATTGTTATTGCAACTGGAGCTGCAATCTTCCACAGCTTCACCTCTCTTTCCAAAAGACTAAAATGGCCTCCTCAAAGCTACTCACTGGCGCATAGTCTTCAGTCTCATCTGGTTTACGTTTGATGATCAGCAACGGTACTGTCTGTGTTTCCATTTTGGTAGCAAAGAAATTAAGATCAGCGCGCTGGCCGGTATGTTCACAACTCAGATAGCCACTGATAGCTCTAAGCAGTGAAGACTACATGTCATATGATCTGACATTAGTACAAATCCAAGTTATACTACAAGTTCTTGAGGTAGCTACATTTAATATTACAAAGCAAACAACGTGTAGTTGCGTCTAAATCTGAGATCTCACACAGGTTTATATCCGTCTTAACTATCGACATCTTTTGTGCAATTCTAGACCCCAAATATATGCTTGAATAAGATTCTTCACCAGAAAATACTAAATATAGTAATATCCGATCCTTGCTGATTTCAAATCTAATATATATAATGGAATGAAATAAAAGCATGAGATCCCACCATATGGTTAAGCAGGCCTCAAATTCTTTGTCAATGTCACTATTTGTTGAAGAATATATTATTCAGTACATAACTATGTTCATACAAATATATAATTAGATTTCTACATTCTATCCCACCTTTTAAACTAAAATACAAATCCCCACCAGTCCTTCAATTATCTCCGACATCATGAACTGAGTCAAGGCTGCCCTTTTTTATTTGATCACAGTAACTGATGTTCCAGGAAAACACACCTCAAACTGTATGATTTGCTAACTAGTTTGTGAAAGAAATGTAGGTGTGTCGGACATCAACTGTATGATTTGGAAAGGTATATATTGATAGAGATGCAAGCCAGGCTAGGAAACCATGGGGGATGTTGGCAATGACATTGTGAAAGCAGAGAGCTCAAGGTCTCTGAGATGGCCTACAAAGATGGAGGTGACGGAAATTTGAATAATCAAGTACTGGAATTGCAACTGAAGCTGCAATTTCTTAGAAAAATCACCTCATCGGAGCTACTCACCGGCCACAGTCCTCAGGCTCAGATGGGTTAAATTTAATGACCAGGGATGTTAACAAATCAGAAGCCAATGCTGGCTTCATGCAGCAAGGACTTTGTAGTTGTATATGACTTCTGTAATGAAATTTGTAGTATTATTAACGAGGTACTTGAGCTAGCTGGCTGCAGTTAATGTTACAAACTGAGGTCTCACAGTAACAGGTCTTATAACATATATATCCCAATGAGGTAATCTCTTATTCAACTCAAAGGGAAGTTTACACATTCACCAGAACATGTTCTTTTACATTTTTTCCTCACAGGATGCAGTATATATATTAGTTCTAAATTGTATTAACACAATGTAAATATATTGTTCCTTTACTAGCTACTATTCTAATTAACTAATTAATTAATAAACACATTATTAACCACAAAACAGCTTGCTTTTAAACCTCACTCAACCTCCTTAAGCTGGCCGCATTTTATCAGCTGCTCAGCTTGCCCTTTGATATTCAAAGTTTCAAACACAGACATGAGTGTGGCAGATCATATTGAGAGATGAGCCTATACTATTCGAGAAATAAACTAAGGAACTTATACCTGAGTTTCACCTTAAATCTATGCAGCAAGAGTGAGTAGCTTTATTTCATATACTACTATCAGCAACCTATCTTCTCAGTTCTTATTTCCTTGCTCCCCCATTTCTTTATGCGCTTAGTCGTCTGCTCGACCTGAAAATTATAGGAATCCGATCATAAGTTGAATAACAATACAGAGGAAATGAATTTGTAAATGATATTCTACTTGATTTACTTACCTCCTTGTCCCAGTTGGTTCTGGAAGTCATAATCAATAGGAATAAGATCTGAAGAGCACTTCCACTTATCATGCCACCATATAGTCCCTAAGTTGTGAAATCCAAAATTAAGTAAAATACTGTTTATATGTAACATTATTTGTGCAGGAAGATAGAGATCATGAACTGATACCATTGAACCCAAATTGGCTTTAAATCCAAGAAAGATTGCAAGTGGGAGACCAAATAGGTAATAAGCAGCCAAATTTATATAAGCTACCATCACTTGCCATCCACTTCCAATAGCAACACCTGCAAATGAAATGGGGACTCTGAAGCTCTATACATAAAATGATATCAAAGAAGTCATTCTAAACTTACCTGTTAAAACTTGTGCAACACTAGCAAGAAGCATGGTTATACCAACAAAGTATGCTAAACGAGCAACAGCTTGCTGGATGACTTTGCTGTCTGTGAAAACACTGGCAATGTAGTCTCTACTTATGAAGACAAAAGTCATAGACACGATCCCAACGATGAGGGATTGTACGACTGCAGCACATATGGAGTATTTGGCAGCTCTGGGATGCCCCATCCCTAGTTCATTCGAGACTCGAATGCTAGATTATTAACAAGGATATGAATATATATGTTAGCTAACATCACCCCAAAAATGGAAACAGTACATAAACATAGGCAGCATTAATAACCTTATAGCCGCATTTATTCCTGTCAAAATCATGACTTCCCAGCTCTGAAAGTTCAAGCTAACAATGAAAAACCAAGAGCATTTTAGACTCATCATCACATGTACACAATGCTAAGAAGACAAGGAAGTTGTGAAGCTCTTACCATATAGAAAAGGAACCAAGAGCAATCACTGCATTTTCAAGTTGCCCGGCAAGAATGCTGAGACTCATAACGTACCACATCTCTAGGCAAAAGAACATACATGAGGACAGGGACAGCCTAGCAAAAGCCCAAATGTCTTTGAAAGCTAACCATGAAAATCCACTCCAACCCTCTTTGCAAAAAAACACAGCATACATAAACTGACCAACTGCAACTTCCCAAAATGTGATATTATAAGCAACAGCTGCACCATTCACCCCCCAGCCGAGTACGCTAATGAAGAGATAAAGAAGTCCTGTGTGTGTGACTAGAGCCACAAAGGAGATCCATGTGATGATCCCCACCTTGCTCTGAGCTTGAAGAAACTTTTGGGTGGGCAGATTGATGATAAAGGAGAACATCTGAGGGATAATCAACAGACAATATTTTCCAGCAAACTCAGCTATACTGTCTTGTTGGCCTAAAATCTTTAGGAATGGAGTAGCAAAAATGTAAATCGACGAAAGGAGGAAGCAAGTGATGGATAGGATAATGCAGGAGCGCTGCATATAGATGCCAAGTGAATCAACTTGGCCTGCACCATATGCTTGACCACATAGAGTTCCAAGTGCATTTGCCATACCTTGCTGCAATATTCAAAATGCACCAAGTCATACATATACAGTTCTAACTAGATGTGCCTTATTCTATTACCACCATTTCTGAGAAAGAGTGAAAGACATAGGAATCTATCTAATGAAGTCCCATGAATCAAGAAAGACACCATAAACATGTAAGGTCACAACAAAAGTTAACCCAATGCATATAAACGTACTATAGGCCGGACATGGTTTTTGAGAAGAGAATTAGTATGACAGAAAAAGTGATACTGTCGTTAATTTAGTCTCTGTAGTTAACTACCATGTTCTTGCGAGTAAAATGTAATTTACACAGTTCACTCTTGAGAAAATTTACTGTGGCGTATTATCAATTTTTGCCAATTTAGACTTTTTGTTAGACCAAGTCCAAACCTGTGGATATCAACCTTACACGAGAGAGAAACACTATACATGTCACATACAAACAAACAAATGGAAGTCAAATAATGATTGATCAAAGGAAGAGAGAGATGCAAATACATACCAGGAAGCCATAGGCAATAGCGTTGATGACATTATGAGCAAGAGAAATAGCAGAAAGCTCAAGATCTCCGAGATGTCCGATGAAGATGGTGGTGACAGACTGGATGAGGAACTGAAAGAGAGTCGTGAAAGCCACCGGAGCTGCAACTTTCCACAGCTTCACAGTCTCCTTCCAACAAACTGACATGCCCTCCTGAAAGGTCTTCACCGGAGCATAATCGGGTTCCGGTGAAGCCTTGATGCTCAGCAAGGGAGAACTTTGCGTATCATCCATTTGAAGTTTGGCTGAAAAGGAAGAAAAGCTAGCTAACTGGACCAGAAATGTGTGCCGAGAAATAGTGAAAGCTCACTCCTAGAAAGTAGTAGTAAAATGAGGTAGGGATTCTTTGTGTTGGTATCTGTCGCTTCAAACATATAAACAAATCCACGTTGGAATATAGTGGAGGACTTCATGTCGTGATGAATGACTATCCTGAATATACGACGTGCATGTGTCATGTGTGGGTTGGTTAGTCATCATGTCAACAACGTAACAAAAAAAATCTGAATCTCATCCAAGAATCACAACCTTAGAAAATGGTGCCTTGAGTCTTATTTTCCGGCATGAATGTAACATCTGACCGACTTCAGTCCCAATCTTTTATCAGATCACTGTGCCCATAAAGTTTCATACTCATAGTTTCGTGTATGGCCTAAAGAAATAATTTGGATATTTAGATGTTATATTTAGTTATGTAAAAGTATAAAGTGTACAGGGGAACATTAGAAGTATAAGCATCATAAATAAATTAAAGAGAAAATCAGATAAAAATCTAAAATACTAGATTTTTTTTAAAATAAACTCATATATATTTTTCTTTTATTTTACACCCATTTCACATAAGCAAACATACTTTATAGAGCAAATGTCTATAATTAATAGTTTTCTTCATTTTTCGGTTTCTCTAATTTGCCCTTTAGACAATAGAAAGCTAAATTTGGTATATTTCTCAATTTTAGCATCAATTTGAAACTCAAATACTAACTAAAATTTAGTTAGATTTAACTTTGTCATAATCAATTACATTCTTTAATTTCTTACATTGTTATTACTAACTTGAGTGTGTATATATATATGCTATATACAGAAGTATGTCATTTGTAATAGGATGATACTTTTCATTCTTAAGCTCACATTTGGTATCTCTCTACATAGTCGAAAAATGTCTAATTGTAAGGTACACGTTCTTGTTCTTTGATTAATTTTCTTCTTTTTAGGTATATTATTATATCATTTCTCATCCTAATTGAGAGAACATTTTACTCTCTACTAATTACGTTTCTAATGTACCTTTTAAATAGGGCATGATATGATAATATACCTAAAAAGAAGAAACCCAAAATTGGGTTTAGGGCATAGGGTTTAGGGTATAGGTTCAGGGTTTAGGGTTTAGGGCAGGGGCGGAGCCAATACAGGGCCAGCGTTGGCCTGTGCCTGCAGTCAACTTTGTATGTTAGTTCACTTTGATCAATTGTGCCTCATGTGAAATTGATATTCTTTATAGTTTTACATGTATTAACTAAATTAAAAGAAGTTAACAGCCCATTACCCAAACCACTCAAACAAAAAACAGCCCATTACCCATATATATTTATAAAGCCCAAGTGATTTAATAAAACCTAAATTGATAGTTAAAGAATTTTTGGGGTTCTGTTCCTATTCTTCTTAGAAGAAGTTGCTGTCGTCTTTGTTCTCCCTCCCTGCCCTCTTGAATTTCTTTGGTCTGGTCATGGACTGATGGAGACATGGAGTCATGGAGTGATGGTGATTGATGACGAGTTGGTGATGAGGTTGTGAACTAGTGATCATTGATTTGTCTTCAAGTGCTAGTTGCTACAGGTTAGAGACCACATGATATTCTCTTATTGATTTTTATTATCGTTTTACTGCTTTCATGCTTTGTGAATCTCAATTCTCATATCAGTCATATGAATCTAGAATTCTAGTCTTCTGGTTTAGCTTATTGTGATTATCTTATGCAGTTGTGAATTCTGTAAAGTCATGGAAAGATTCTTTAAAAGAAAATCAGACTTTGTACCAAAGAACATCAGTGTTGGGGTAGAGATAAACTTGGCTGATCTTCCTTCTGATCCTGGATTACGAAAGAGTATTTCAAACTATGATCCAAAAATAAGAGACCAAGTTCGAAGAGAATATTTACAGAGAGGTCCTCGTCAGCCTAAAGAACACAAATTTCGTAAGTCTTCATTTGGAGTTAAGGAAAGGAAGTTTAACTCTGCTTGGTTTGATGATTTTCCTAATTGGTTGGAGTACAGTATAGAACAGGATGCTGCATATTGTTTGTGTTGCTACTTATTTAAAACAAATACAGGAGGACAAGGAGGAGGTGATGTTTTTACTCAAACAGGTTATCGAAATTGGAAGGACAAGAAAAGGTTACATGCTCATGTTGGTGACCTCAACAGTGCCCATAACCAAGCTTTGAGAAAGTGTGAAGACCTCATGAATGAGAGACAACACATTCGAAACATCATAGACAAGAATGCTAAGCAATCCAAGAACATCATATCGAATTCGGCTTACTGCATCAGTAGATTGTATTCGGTTTCTTCTAAGACAAGGTCTTGCATTTCGAGGCCATGATGAATCCGATAATTCAAGTAATTAAGGTAATTTTCTAGAGCTTTTACAATTTCTTGCTGATCATGATGAACAAGTCAGAGCTGTTGTATTGCAAAATGCTCCTGAAAATCTCAAAATGACATCACCAGTGATCCAAAAAGAGATAGTTCATGCTGCTGCAATTGAAACTACAAAGGCTATAATTACAGATATGGGTAATGCATTGTTCTCTATTATAGTTGATGAAGTCTAGAGATGTTTCGGTGAAAGAGCAAATGGCTGTAATTTTCGGTATGTGGATAAGAAGGGTTCTGTAATTGAGCGTTTTATTAGAATTCAGCATGTTGCCAATACTACTTCCATGACACTTAAAGAAGCCATAGATGCATTGCTTTGTAAACATGGTTTAAGCACATCAAGTTTGCGTGGTCAAGGCTTCGACGGAGCAAGTAATATGAGTGGGGAACTGAACGGATTGAAGACACTTATTTTGAAGGAGAATCCGAGTGCTTTCTATGTTCATTGTTTTGCACATCAACTTCAGTTAGCCTTGGTGGCTGTAGCAAAAAAATATGACATTGTAGGTGCTTTTTTCACTTCTATTGCTAAAGTTGTGAATATTGTTGGGGCCTCCTCCAAACGTCGTGACATTTTACGAGAAAAGCAAGCTCTTAAAGTTATTAAAGCATTGGAGGTTGGAGAACTTCCAAGTGGAAGAGGGTTAAATCAAGAACTTGAGCCTAAACGTTCAGTCGATACACGTTGGAGCTCACATTATGGTACACTCATAAACTTTACTGCCATGTTTTCTTCCATAATTGATGTGCTAGATGAAGTTGCATTTGACAAAGTAGGCTCTGATCAGAAACATGATGCATTTATTTCGTTGGGGCTGTTACAATCTTTTGATTGCATATTTAGCTTACACTTGATGAGGATTGTACTTGGAATTAGTCATGAACTGTCGCAAGCCTTACAAAGAGATGATCAGGATATAGTAAATGCAATGGATTTAGTAAAAATATGCAAGAAAAAATTGCAGGATATGAGGGATAATGGATGGGATTCTTTACTAGATCAAGTTGTTGTGTTTTGTGGGAAAGAAAATATCATGGTTCCTAACATGAGTGAGCAGCTTCTATGTCCATGGAAATCCAAGCGTAAAAGTCCAGAAATCACAAATTTGCACTATTATCGTTTTGACTTCTTTTGTGCTGTGATAGATCTCCAACTACAAGAGTTGAACAATCGTTTACAATGAGGCCAATACAGAGCTACTCCTCTGCCTTGCTTGTTTAAGTCCGAATGATACATTTTCTTGTTTTAACAAGGAACGTTTGATGCATCTTGCTCACTTATATCCGGCTGATTTTTCTACATCGGATTTGTTGATACTAGAGTCACAACTTGATATTTACATTGATGATATGCAGTCTAACTCTAAGTTTCAAAACATGCATGGAATATCTGATCTAGCACTGAAACTTGTTGAGACAGGAAAGCATAAGACTTATCAATATGTATATCTGCTCATTACCTTGGCACTAGTACTTCCAGTTGCAACAGCCACAGTTGAAAGGGCATTCTCTGCCATGAACATCATAAAGAATCGAATGCGTAATCGAATGGGAGATCAGTGGTTGAATGATAGCTTAACAGTGTACCTTGAGAAAGATGTGTTCAATGCCATTGACAATGAAGTTATAATTCAGCGATTTCAAAACATGGCACCTCGTCGAGGACAACTATAGGTACATCTGCCCTATTGTTTCTGGTTTTAGTTGTTTTTTGTGACGGAAACAATTTTTTTGTAGTAGATGGATATATGAACCTTTTTATACATTTTGTGCTGAATTGAATTGATGCACTTTCAAATATGGAAAGCTATATGGTGTCTATATACTTATTTCTCAAAGAAAATTTTTGTGATCATTAAATTGTGCCCTCAGTCATATAGTTTCTGCCTCCGCCACTGGTTTAGGGTATAGGGTATAGGGTATAGGGTTTAGGGTTTAGATCAGATATCTTATTCATATTATATTTTACCTTATGTATAGATTAGAGAATGAATTCCTTTAATCTAGATTTTTTCATAAAAATAAAGAAAACTACATGATTCTTGCAAATTGATTGAAAAATGTTAGTGTTAGAAGAAAAACTCATAATTAAGGTAAATAAGACAATATCAATTAAGCTTATTTATTATATTAATATGTTATAGTTGAATGGTGGCAATTGTGTAAAATTTAGAAAAAATATGACATAATATTTATCATAATTGATACATTTTAGATGTCTATCAGATAGTAATATTAGGTGGGTTTTATTTAAAACCACTCTTTAAAATTGGGTGTATTTGAAAATTCCCCTAAATTAAATTTGCTTCAGATGGGTTGGATTGTAGATGAGCAAGTGTATTGTTTGTCTTTACACTTGTATTTTGGTAGCAGAGAATCTAACCCTGCAAAGAGATCAGCTGAGGCCTTCACAAATCAGAAGCCATTCCAATAGTAGCTCAAACGACCAGTAAGGACTTTTCTGTTATATGATTTGTGTACTGAAATTAGTATTAGTATTACAAGGTTATGACTTGAGGTAGCTGCATATGGTTACAAACAGAGATCTCAAAGTAACAGATCCCATGAAGTAATGTATGTCTCCCTGTCAAAGAAGTATAGTCTCGACATCTTCAGCTAGAGTGAAAAGTTCAGACATTTACCAGAACATTTTCTCTTTGCTATGCAGAAAACAGTAGAAGTGTAGAACAATAAAGAAATCTTTAACTCTTCACCTCCCACTTATTGAATGGAAGCCACAAACTTCTTTGTGATACTCATTGATTGAAATCAAGGACAGCAACGTATTCGTACAATGTACATTCTCCCCTTTCATACCATTCTAATTAGATACCACACTAACGACTAAATAGCTAGCCTAACCCTCTATCACTTAACCTAATCAACTATGTGAACTGGCTGCCATGATAGCTGCTCAGCTTCCCCTTCTTTATTTGAACACAGAAATGACTGAGGGAGCATGTTGGCACATGAGCCTATACTGTTCTAGAAATAAAATTGGGAACTTACACCTGAGTTTCTCCTTAAATCTATGCTGCAACAATGTTAGCTTTTCATGTTAATGTTTTTGTAGGAAACTTCATATATTGGTATCAGCAATCCATCTTCTTCTCAGTTCTTATTTCTTTGCTCCCCCATTTCTTTATGCGCTTTGTCGTTTGCTCCACCTGAAATATATAGAAATCAACTATGAGCTGAACAACAATATCCAAAAGGAAGACTTTTGTAATCTGTAAATGGTATTCTGCTTGATCTACTGACCTCAGTGTCCCAGTTGGTTCTGGAAGTCAT
>NC_020497.1:22276434-22281110 GCF_000184155.1 Fragaria vesca subsp. vesca | reverse complement strand
TTATATAAGCTACCATCACTTGCCATCCCGCCTCCAACTAGCAACCCCTGCATAATGGAAGTAGCCAAGAATCTGTTACACAAAGAAAACTTGGGCAAAAACACAAAATGATCTAAGAGAAGCTAGCTGCACTAAAAGTTACCTGTCAAAACTTCTGCAACACTATTAAGAAGCATGGCTGCGCCGAGAAAGTATGCTAAATGAGCAACAGCTTGTTGCATTACTTTGCTGTCTGTGAAAACATTGGCAATGTAGTCTCTACTTAAGAAGATAGAAGTCATAGACACAAGACCAACGACGAGAGATAGCAAGACTGCAACACATATGGAGTATTTGGCCGCTCTTGGGTGCCCCATTCCAAGTTCATTTGAGACTCGAATGCTGGAGAATTACCAATGTGATGATAAGATATCAAAGAAAGTCCAGAAAAATGGAAACAGTTCATACCGCCTAGACCCGCCTAGAGGCTCTTCCGCCTAGGAGTGCCGATTTATGGTTTCTCTCCAAGGTCTACATTGGTTCATAGTTTAGTACAAAAACATAGAAACATTTACCTTATAGCAGTACTCACTCCAACCAAAATCATGATTTCCCAACTTTGAAAGTTCAAGCTAATCAAAAAAGAAAAACAGAAAGAACTTTAGACTCGTTATCACAAATTAGAACACAAAGAATACGAACAAGGGACAAAATTAATAGCGATGCACTTACCATATTGAGAAGGAACCGAGGGCAATCACTGCATTCTCAAGTTGACCGGCGAAAATGTTCATACTCATAGTATACCACATCTCTAGGCAAAACATCATACATGAGGCAAGAGACAGCTTAGCAAAATCCCAGATGTCTTTGAATGCTAACCATGAAAATCCATTCCAACCTTCCTTGCACAAAAATGCAACATACACAAACTGACCAACTGCAACTTCCCAGTATGTGATGTTATAAGCTACAGCTGCACCATTCACCCCCCAGCCGAGTACGCTAATGAAAAGATAAAGGAGTCCTGTGTGTGTGACTAGAGCCACAAAGGAGATCCATGTAATGACGCCGACCTTGCTCTGAGCCTGAAGGAACTTTTGGGTGGGCAAATTGATGGCAAAGGAGAACATCTGAGGGATTATCAACAGACTGTAGTTTCCAGCAAACTCGGCTAGACTTTCTTGTTGGCCTAAAATCTTGAGGAATGGAGTGGCAAAAATGTAAAGTGATAAGAGGAGAAAACAAGCAATGGTTAGGATGATGCATGAGCGCTGCATATAGATACCAAGTGAGTCGATTTGGCCTGCACCATAAGCTTGTCCACAAAGCGTTCCAAGTGCATATGCCATACCTCTCTGCGTTCACAATTTGCAGGTCAAAACCATCAAATGAAGTTTAATTTTTAGGCCTCATGCTATTAGCACGCCATGAAAAGACCTCTCTCTCTCTCTCTCTTGCATGAAGAAAGATACCATAAACATGCGTGTGTCCAAGACATATTTCATATCTCTGCATCTAGACATCTAGTAATGGAGTAAATTATTTTGCCCCTTTCTCCCATTTATGTCAAATCCTTACAGTTTATGCAAATTCGATTTGCATTGTTATTAAGCTTTTCCCTATCAAAATTGATGTTCTGTGACCTCTAGTGACTTCCTAGTGAGCACTTTCGGTGTTCCAAAATCAGAAATGGAGCTTGAGAAACTTGGGAACTGACTGTTACAAGATAATTAATCAAGATAGAATTTGTACCTTCCGTTTTCGCAAAGAAGATCAAGAACCACAACAAGAATATAGAGCAAAGGCCACAAAAGGAATGTGGCCTTTAGAGGTGTTGCAATTTTTGTTATGCATGGCAAGTGTGAGTATTAGTGGAGATGAGGGAAAAATTGTCACACAAATGTGGATTGTAACACCTCAAAAGGCCACACTCTTTGTGTGGTTTTTGCTCCATTTTGTTGTTGTGAACGTACGTATACGTTAGTCTTATACCTACTATGTCAGTGAAGATTGTGCATGTTATTCGAACAGAAAAAAATAAAAATAAAAAAATAACTGTACACAGCAGCAAGTCGATCGTCATAGTATTTTCAGTCATGTAAACCACCATAATTTTCTGTGAGTGAAATGTAATTTATGTATTTTTACTCTAGAAAATGACAGTTAACCTAACGAGGTACTATTTCAAAATATCTTCTTATCAATTTGGAGTTTTACACGTGAGAGAAACTATACTCCAAATGCAAACAATGATGCATAGATAAATAAGTACACATAATGCATATACAAACAAAGCAATACGAGTCAATGATTGATAGGATTTGATCCCATAGACATGCAAACTAACCAGGAAGCCAACAGCGATGGCGTTGATGACATTATGAGCGAGGGAAATAGCAGAGAGCTCAAGATCTCCGAGATGTCCGATGAAAATGGTGGTGATGGACTGGATGAGGTACTGAAAGAGAGCCGCGAAAGCCACCGGAGCTGCAACTTTCCACAGCTTCACAGACTCCTTCCAACATACAGACATGCCCTCCTGAAAGGTCTTCACCGGAGCATAGTCGGGTTCCAGTGAAGCCTTGATGCTCAGCAAGGGAGAACGTTGCGTATCATCCATTTGAAGTTTGGCTGAAAAGGAAGAAAAGCTAGCTAACTGGACTAGAAATGTGTGCCGACAAATAGTGAAAGCTCACTCCTAGAAAGTAGTAGTAAAGTGAGGTAGGGATTCTCGTTGTTGGTTTCTGTTGCTTCAAACATATATGATTTGGAATGACTATCATGAATATACGACGTGCATGTGTCATGTGTGGGTTGGTTAGTCATCATGTCGACAACGTAACAAAAAATATCTGAATCTCATCCAAGAATCTCAACCTTAGAAAATGGTGCCTTGAGTCTTATTTTTCCGGCATGAATGTGGTCAACTTGTTCTTGAAATTGTAACATCTGACCGACTTCAGTCCCAATCATTTATCAGATCACTATGGCCATAAAGTTATAGGACGACAACAGTTATTTTGGTATCATATTATGCAATCAGACGACATATTTGTTATTTGAATTATGCAACTTGTGATAAGAGATTCTAGTTCGATGAAATCATTACATATTAGTTGTGAGATTTAATGCCACAGCTAGGCAGAGGATAACGAATAACTGTTTGGTGAACATTCATACTCGTAGTTTCATGTATGGTCCCTATAGAAAGAATTTGGATATTTAGATATTTAGTTATTTACCTTAATCTTTCTGTTCCATAAATTTGATGCAGCTTGAGGGAGCTTTTTAGGCCCTTTTATCATATACATTTCTCAGTAAGCTACCTATAATAGAATTTCCATCATCAACTGCAACAAAATGCATACACACATTTACTGTGGAATTTACATATGGCTTAACTCATTTGTAGGTGTACAAGATTTTACATGCATATCACGCAAGCAGTACAAATGTTTAAGAAGTTAGTTCATGATATTAAGGGTTCCGAAACTGATGATTCTACCTGATTGCCTCTTTGATTTTCCGTTATGATCAATAGGAATGAGAATTGAAGAGCGCTCTTCCACTTGTTATGCCACCCCAAAATGCCTAACTACATTGCAAATGCAGAAATTGAAGATCACTAAATTAAGCAGAAACTGAAGTTTTAGTACTGTATCAGTGAAAGTAGAAAGTGTATAGGGGAACATTAGAAGTATAAGCATCATAAATTAAATTTGCTTCAGATGGGTTGGATTATAGATTGAGCGAGTGTATTGTTTGTCTTTACACTTGTATTTTGGTAGCAGAGAATCTAACCGGCAGAGAGATCAGCTGAGGCCTTCACAAATCAGAAGCCATGCCAATAGTAGCTCAAACGACCAGTAAGGACTTTTCTGTTATATGATTTGTGTACTGAAATCAGTATTAGTATTACAAGGTTATGACTTGAGGTAGCTACATATGGTTACAAACAGAGATCTCAAAGTAACAGATCCCATAAAGTAATGTATGTCTCCCTGTCAAAGAAGTATAGTCGACATCTTCCGCTAGAGTGACAAGTTCAGACATTTACCAGAACATTTTCTCATTGCTATGCAGTAAACAGTAGAACAATAAAGAAATCTTCAACTCTTCACCTCCCACTTATGGAATGGAAGCCTCAAACTTCTTTGTGATACTCATTGATTGAAATCAAGGACATCAATCGTATTCATACAATGTACATTCTCCCCTTTCATACCATTCTAATTAGCTACCACACCAACGACTAAATAGCTAGCCTAACCCTCTATCACTTAACTTAATCAACTATGTGAACTGGCTGCCATGATAGCTGCTCAGCTTCCCCTTCTTTATTTGAACACAGAAATGATTGAGGGAGCATGTTGGCACATGAGCCTATACTGTTCTAGAAATAAAATTGGGAACTTACACCTGAGTTTCTCCTTAAATCTATGCTGCAACAATGTTAGCTTTTCATGTTAATGTTTTTGTAGGAAACTTCATATATTGGTATCAGCAATCCATCTTCTTCTCAGTTCTTATTTCTTTGCTCCCCCATTTCTTTATGGGCTTTGTCGTTTGCTCCACCTGAAATATATAGAAATCAACTATGAGCTGAACAACAATATCCAAAAGGAAGACTTTTGTTATCTGTAAATGGTATTCTGCTTGATCTACTGACCTCAGTGTCCCAGTTGGTTCTGGAA
>NC_020497.1:22234479-22276414 GCF_000184155.1 Fragaria vesca subsp. vesca | reverse complement strand
AGAAGCTAGCTGCACTAAAAGTTAACCTGTCAAAACTTCTGCAACACTATTAAGAAGCATGGTTGCGTCGAGAAAGTATGCTAAATGAGCAACAGCTCGTTGCATTACTTTGCTGTCTGTGAAAACACTGGCAATGTAGTCTCTACTTAAGAAGATAGAAGTCATAGACACAAGACCAACGACGAGAGATAGCAAGACTGCAACACATATGGAGTATTTGGCCGCTCTTGGGTGCCCCATTCCAAGTTCATTTGAGACTCGAATGCTGGAGAATTACCAATGTGATGATAAGATATCATAGAAAGTCCAGAAAAATGGAAACAGTTCATACCTCCTAGACCCGCTTAGAGGCTCTTCCACCTAGGAGTGCCGATTTGTGGTTTCTCTCCAAGGTCTACAAGGCGCTAGGCGGCTAATTTTTAGAAAATTGGTTCATAGTTTAGTACAGAAACATAGAAACATTTACCTTATAGCAGTATTCACTCCAACCAAAATCATGGTTTCCCAACTTTGAAAGTTCAAGCTAATCAAAAAAGAAAAACAGAAAGAACTTTTGACTCGTTATCACAAATTATAACACAAAGAATACGAACAAGGGACAAAATTAATAGTGATGCACTTACCATATTGAGAAGGAACCGAGGGCAATCACTGCATTCTCAAGTTGACCGGCGAGAATGTTCATACTCATAGTATACCACATCTCTAGGCAAAACATCATACATGAGGCAAGAGACAGCTTAGCGAAATTCCAGATGTCTTTGAATGCTAACCATGAAAATCCATTCCAACCTTCCTTGCACAAAAATACAACATACACAAACTGACCAACTGCAACTTCCCAGTATGTGATGTTATAAGCTACAGCTGCACCATTCACCCCCCAGCCGAGTACGCTAATGAAAAGATAAAGGAGTCATGTGTGTGTGACTAGAGCCACAAAGGAGATCCATGTAATGACGCCAACCTTGCTCTGAGCTTGAAGGAACTTTTGGGTGGGCAAATTGATGGCAAAGGAGAACATCTGAGGGATTATCAACAGATTGCAGTTTCCAGCAAACTCGGCTATACTTTCTTGTTGGCCTAAAATCTTGAGGAATGGAGTGGCAAAAATGAAAAGTGATAAGAGGAGAAAACAAGTAATGGTTAGGATGATGCATGAGCACTGCATATAGATACCAAGTGAGTCGATTTGGCCTGCACCATAAGCTTGTCCACAAAGCGTTCCAAGTGCATTTGCCATACCTTTCTGCGTTCACAATGTGCAGGTCAAAACCATCAAATGAAGTTTAATTTTTATGCCTCATGCTATTAGCACGCCATGAAAAGACTTCACTCACTCTCTCTCTCTCTCTCATNACNTNATCTNTNTNTACTCATTANATCTNTNTTATACCCAACTACTTACGTAAAAACCCCCGTTTCGTAAAACCGTTTACGTTTTTACGGGGGAAAAACGTTTTTCCCCCGTTAACGTAAAAACTACGTTAACCCGGGTTAACGTTAACGTTACCCCGTAAACCGTTTACCGTTAACCGTTTAACGTTACGTTACGTTACCCGTACGTTACCCGTAAAACGTACCGTAAACGTTACGGGTTAACGGTAGTAACCCGTTAACGTACGTACGTTACGTACGTAACGTTAACGTTACGTAACGTACGTACTNTACGTGTACTACTACGTTACGTACGTACGTTACGTCCGTTACCGTAACGTTACGTTACGTTCGTTACGTTCCGTTAACGTACCGTTAACGTTAACGTTACGTTCGTTACGTACGTTACGTTACGTTACGTTACGTTACGTTACCGTAACGTTACGTTACGTTAACCGTTACTTTACCGTTAACGTTAACTTAACCGTTAACGTTAACGGTTACGTAACGTTACGTACGTACGTACGTACGTTACGTTACCGTTACGGTTACGTTACGTTACGTTACGTACGTACGTACGTACGTACGTAACGTAACGTAAACGTAAACGTAAACGTTAAACGTTAAACGTTTAAACGTTTAAACGTTTAACGTTACGTTACTACTACTACTACGTACGTACGTACGTACGTACTACGTACTAACGTAACTACTACTCTCTCTCTCTCTCTCTCTCTCTCTCTCTCTCTCTCTCTCTCTCTCTCTCTCTCTCTCTCGCATGAAGAAAGATACCATAAACATGCGTGTGTCCAAGACATATTTCATATCTCTGAATCTAGACATCTAGTAATGGAGTAAATTATTTTGCCCCTTTCTCCCATTTATGTCAAATCCTTACAGTTTATGCAAGTTCGATTTGCATTGTTACTAAGCCTTTCCCTATCAAAATTGATGTTCTGTGACCTCTAGTGACTTCCTAGTGAGCACTTTCGGTGTTCCAAAATCAGAAATGGAGCTTGAGAAACTTAGGAACCGACTGTTACAAGATAATCAAGATAGAATTTGTACCTTCCGTTTCAAAGAAGATCAAGAACGTACGTACGTTAGTCTTATACCGTCACTGAAGGTTGTACATGTTATTCGAACAGAAAAAAAAAATAACTCTACACAGCAGCAAGTCGATCGTCATAGTATTTTCAGTCATGTAAACCACCGTAATTTTCTGTGAGTGAAATGTAATTTACGTACTTTTACTCTAGAAAATGACAGTAAACCTAACGAGGTATTATTTCAAAATATCTTCTTATCAATTCGTGAGAGAATCTATACTCCACATGCAAACAATAATGCATAGATAAATAAGTACACATAATGCGTATACAAACAAAGCAATACGAGTCAATGATTGATAGGATTTGATCCCATCCCATAGAGATGCAAACTAACCAGGAAGCCAAAGGCGATAGCGTGGATGACATTATGAGCGAGAGAAATAGCAGAGAGCTCAAGATCTCTGAGATGTCCGATGAAGATGGTGGTGATGGACTGGATGAGGTACTGAAAGAGAGTCGTGAAAGCCACCGGAGCTGCAACTTTCCACAGCTTCACAGACTCCTTCCAACAAACAGACATGCCCTCCCCGAAGGTCTTCAATGGAGCATAGTCGAGCTCCGGCTCGGCCTTGATGCTCAGCAAGGGAACTCTTTGCGAATCCATTAGAATTTTGGCTGGAAAGAACTAAAAGCTAGCTAGCTAGTTGGACAAGAAATAAGTGCTGAGAAATAGTGGTAGCTAGCTCACTCCAAGTAGTAATATTAGTGAAGTGGAGGTCAGACATAATATTGAAATAAAATGATACACCGACACGAAGAAAAAAATCCAGCCAGAAGAAAAAAATAATTGCCTCTATTTTTGTATTCTCTCAAATTCTCTTTCTAAACCGGCATTCAATATTCGGGACTGAAATCTACACTCTTCATTTTACATTATGTTGAATTTCTTACAAACTCATGTTATCTAAGACAACATTAAAGTTACAAGAGAAAAATCTTTTTCATTTCCGGAAATTTGATGGTCGAATATTCAATCTTTCTCGTTGTATCAAACCCAAAGGACTCAACCCAAAAATCATCCTAGCTAGTTATCCTCCTTCACAATATCACCTTCCCAAAAGTAGCTTTGCACTTGCACGGAGCTCTTCCTTCAAACAAAAAAAAATCAGTTCAAATTAGATACAAGCAGTTTAAGCGGCTCTGTATAAGTGTATATGCAAACAATAGGCAATGAATTGAACATGGTCAATCTTACATTCTCCTTCCTGAGCCTTTCGATCTCATCCTTTGCTTCCATGCTCTAATGCAATAGAAGGGTGTTCAAACCACTAATCATATCCAGTAGCGTGGAAGCTGTAGCTGCACTTACCTACATGAACAAAAGAAAATAACAACGTGAGAAGTTTGTTAAATAAGCCAAGGCAATCTCAAAAATATTTCAGCTGTAGGTGTACTCTAAACCTAAACCTATTTTATTTACATGTTTAAGGTCCTTTGGGAGCGGCAGGCATGGAGTTGGCTGGCCTTTTGGAATCTCAACTACCTCGCTCTCATTCTTCTCTCCCAATCCCGCAACCCTAGTTGTCCATATGCAGGTAGTTTTATATCATCATATGTTTCAGCTATTTCCTCTGGATGCTGCATAATCGAAGAATTTTTTTGTTAATTAGGGCAAACAGAAACAGCTCTATTTGTTGAAAACCAAAAAGGAAAAAGAAAAAACAAAGTTTGGGATTGCACTGTAGTTTAAGAAAGCTCAACACGTACCTTGGAGATGTAATCCCTGATAATGTCTTTAGGTGAAACAAAACTTGAAATATGGACGCCTTTCACAGCCTTCCTAGCCATGTACGGTAACCCATCAATTTGAACCCTCGCAAGGATGCATCACCTGGCCTCACATATATACTTGCATCTCCTAATTAATATTTAGTTTCAACCGGAATGTCCTGATAATTAATTAAGCATCAAAGTTGAAACAAATCTTTCCTCTCTCTTTTTGGAGAAGACTTAATAGTTAATACAAATGTTAAGTAAGTTGATAGGTGTTCGTCCGCTCATCCACTTTAATAACATTAAAGGCTGGTGACCATAAAGTAGTTTATGATCAGTTAATATCCTTGTACAAATCACTCTCGAAAAAAGTAAAAAAAAAATCAAAAACAATAGATGACGTTGGAAGTTCGACTAATTTCTCATATTAAGACATAATAGACCAAAAACTAAAATAAATACATTAAATATAACTAGCCGTCGTGGATGGTCGGTGCAGGAAGTCCAAGTTAGCACCGTCAATTTGCGTAAGGAAATCATATAAGTCGAGGAGAAACCCAGGGAATAATGTTTGAATAGCTTCTACCACCTGAAATTGAGTCTGCAGGAAAAAAAAAATTTAAGTATTTATATTTTTTTCAAAGATTAGAATATAAATTTTAGTAAAAATTAAAAATTAATGTAATTTGCATACTTACCATAACTCTTTGCTGCTCATTTATGTACTGGGTAATATTCCACACTATGTTAAATATTGTAATCACATCAACTCTATTCTTTTTGCTCAGATATATCTGGTGTTGCTCAGCCCCCATTTCAACCCTTCTTGCTTCCCATTTTTTTGGTTTTCCGATTCCATATCCAAAACAACACCAAGAATATCTTTTGAGTAGGCTTCGATTTTATGTTTCAGTTGTTCCATAGTATATTTGTAATACGGCCTATCTTTTTTGAAGCTGTTTCTCCACCTAGTTTTCCACTAGGGACAAAGATTTTGGCGATCAAGCCAAATCTTGGCTTCATAAGGGAAATAGAACTTCTCCATTGATGACTGCAATAGAGGATGATACCACAAGTTCTTAAACCTACATAGTGTAAACAAGAAGTAATTAATAAATGTGAATACTTAACTAATAACAAAAGAAACCAAAATATACACACACTCAACAAACTCTTAAATAAACTTACCGCTTTATTGAGGTTATAGTTCGAAGAAAGTGCGAGTACTCTTCTCCTCCATACGTTTTTGGGTCGCCAAGTAATTCTATAACCAAATTCTCTTCATATGCTTCCCTGTAAGTCAAATCTTTGTGTTCTACTTGTCTCTTTAGACAAATAGGTGGTGGAATATTGAATGTAAGTTCGTTGTCGTAGTCGATGGTGATATGCTCAGGTCTAACGGATCCATGCTTTACTCCAAGTGACTCCCATCGAGCAAATTCAACAATAATGGACCTACACACAGTATACATAACTTAAAAAAAATTAATATTAAATAAAAGACGAGAATAATATTTATCATGCATGCATATATGTATCATATCAACTAACTTAAGAGTTGGTGACGAAAAAGGACACAAAATTATCAACTTAAGAGTTGTTGCAATATGCATGATGAACATACCTCAAGATTTCTATGCAGAAAAGAATGGGACGACGATTTTGTTGCCATCGTGAGGAAACATGACTCTGATCTATATAGTTTTCTAACGTCCTAGAATAAGAAGCGCCAGCAATATTTGGTGTGGATTCAATCGGCTCAGAATCACAACGAGGAACACTTGCGGAACCTCTCATCTTGATAGTAGCTAGTGCAATGAAAAGAATTGCGGATTTGTTGTAGAATAACAATATCAAGGGACCTTTATATAGAGAAAAATACAATACACAGTCTGATGTAATCAGGAAACATAATCTTATTAGGTAAATGAGTCTTCCTTGTTCAACTAGAGATCATGATTAATAAAATTACCCAGATCTAACTAGGAAACAAATAATAATTAATAACAGAAATTTAATTAGGTTCGTTAAACCTACCTAAAACAAGAACTAAAGCATGCATGTCCAACAGTTCTCCACATTAGTTTGAGGCACGTTCAGCATCCTATTAAGAGCCAGCCAAATATCATATCATCTGCAATGACAAGAATAATTACGACAGGGTCTAGTAATTAAATAAACTACAGTCAAGTTAACTTTGGTATAAGGATTTGAAACATAAGATCGAAATACCACAGCATGCTTAATTTACAAACGTACCTGTTGGTTTATTACCACCTTGAATTGACACCAGTTTGATAAGAAAACTTTCTAGTTTCTTCATGAATCTGCAATCAAATCGATCAAAAGAGTAACAAGGATAAGCTTACATATTGACCATTAATTAAAATGTGCACGTCGTTCTAACAAGCTGACATAAGAGTTCTCTAGCTAGAAAGTTTAGTTTTGCGACTAATAATTGGAAAGCAGAAAGCAGTTGTCTTGCCAGAACCTGTTTGATCGAGCACAGGCGATCCAAGTGACTGAAGTGAGATCGATATTGCATGACGTTGAACAAGACTTGGCCTCACATATTTGCATCACCTAATGTAAATTTAGTTTCAACCGGAATATATATCCTGATGATAATTAAGCATCAAAGGCCTCTTCTGCATGTGTTATCGTCATCACCACGGACGTCCCAACCACCACCTGCACCTAAAACCGCCACCTCCACCACCCCAGGCGGACCCAGTTGCAGACCCATCAATTATAAACCTACATTAGCTGGTGGCAGGGCAGTGTGTGAAGGAGCCGGAGGATCAAACAGACGAAGGCCTGTAATGAAGATGTGGCGGAACATAAGCTTTATTCACCTTATAATACGATGTTTACTGTCGATGAGCATTTTCTTTTGTCGTATATTTGTTTGCTAAAGTCATTTTGGCTTTACATGGGCTGCTAAAGTCTTTACTAATAGGTACCTGATTTTTTTGCTATTGCGTGATTGGCAAGAGAGAGTTAGGTGTGATAAAGCCGTAAGAAGCGAGATTGATCGTAGGAATTAATAGAGGTTTGCTTAATTATGAGCGTGCTAGAATTATTTAGTAGTTTTGTGTTGCTTGTTACGTTTTCGGTTTTCAAATTTCTTTGTAAAATACGTAGATTATAACCGCTTTAGCTATTATTCTAATGCTATGAACTTTGCTCTGATAAAAAAAAAAATATATATATATATATATATATATGAATTTTGGAAAGGAAATACATACACCCATATTTTACTGTGCCAAGCAATTACCAAATAACCCACAAAATTGATAATCACGCAACAATAATTGCACTACTAATTGTACTTGAGGCGTACTTCACCTTTATAAGCAAACTTACTATTACATAAGCTGTTAAAAATGAAGCCACATAAACTGCTACCGTCCATGACAAACTGTTTCATGACCAAATGTAGCTTAAATGAAGACCTACTAATTGCAAATAAAGCCTTTATATTGCCAATGCTTTTTTTCTCTTGCTCCATGCGGCGTCGCCGTCGTAGATGGTCATTGCAGGAACTCCAAGTTAGCTTTGACAATGTGCACAAGGAAATCATATAAGTCGAGGAGAAACCCAGGAAATAATGTTTGGATACCTATTATTACTTGTAATTCAGTCTGCAACAAAACAAAGATACGTATTTTATATATTATTCAAACACTGGATATAAATTTGAGTAAAAAGAAAAAGTAATGTAATTTGCATACTTACAATGCCTAGTTGATGCTCACATATGTTGTCGGCAATATTCGTCACTATGTTAAACATTGTAATCACATCAACTCTGTTCTTTTTGCTCTCATATTCCTTGTATTGCTTAGGATTCATTGTAGCCCTTCTTTTTTCCATTTTGTTTCGTGTTTTCAATTCCATATCTAAAACAACACGAAGAAAACCTTCTGAGTAAGCCCCTATCTCCTTTTTCAGATGTTCCATAGTATATTTGTAATACGGCCTGTCTTTTTCGTAGCTGTTTCTCCACTTAGTTTTCCACTCGGGACAAAGCCTTTGGTGCTTAAGCCAAATCTGTGCTTCAAGGGGGAAATTGAACTTCTCCATTGATGACCGCAAAAAAGGATGATACCACAAGTTCTCGAACCTGCATAGTGTAAACAAGAAGTAATTAATAAATGTGAATACTTAAATAATAACAAAAGAAACCAAAATATACACACACTCAACAAACTCTTAAATAAAACTTACAGCTCTATTGTGTTTATAGTTTGAAGAAAGTGCAAGTACTCTTCGCCTCCATACGTTTTTGGGTTGCCAAGTAATTTTATAACCAAATTGTATCGATATACTTCTCTATAAGTCAAATCTGTGCGTTCTATTTGTCTCTTGAAAGAAGTAGGTGGCGGAATACATAATGTAAGTTTGTTGTCTTGGTCGATGGTGATATGCTCAGGTCCAAGGTATCCATGCTTTATTCCAAGCGACTCCAATTGAGCAAATTTAACAATAATAGACCTACAGACAGTATACGTAATTAAAAAAAGTTAATATTAAATAAAAAACGAGAATATTTATCAAGCATGCATAAATGTAAACGTATCATATCAACTAACTTAAGAGTTGGCGGAGAAAAATAACACAAAATTATCAACTTAAGAGTTGTTGCAATATGCATGTTTAATATACCTCAAGATTTTGATGCAGAAAAGAATGGGACAACAATTTTGCTGCCATCGTGAGGAAACATGACTCTGATCTATATAGTTTTCTAACGTCCGAGAACAAGAAGCGCCAGCAAGATTTGTTGTGGATTCAATCGACTTAGAATAACAATGAGTACTTGAGGATTCAATCGGCTCAGAATAACTATGAGTACTTGCGGAAGCTCCCATCTTGTACGTAGTGAAAGATAGTAGTACAATCAAAAGAATATCTTAGAATTTACTAACACCCCATTGTCTTGTACGTATTATATATAGAGAGGCCATTAAAGTGAATCGGGAAAGTAAACATAAGCCCCCGTACCTAATCAATTTAGAAAACATAACACTAATTCAAATAGGAATAGGAAGAGTCTTCAATCAAACAAAACTAAATAATCTTATAATTCAACTAGGAAATATAACTGAAATTAATATAGAAAGAATCTTAAAATAATAGACAATCAAGAATAAGAAGGAAAAAATCTTGATCAATATCTCGACTAAAGAACATAATCTAGTAAAAACTATTTCGACGCCATCTGTTAGTTTGCTGTAGTTAGGGAGAGTGGAGCTAACAAAATAGTTTTATTTTGACGGGTTAGTTGGCTTCAGTATTTAGGCCTGAGATTTGATAGAGAGGGTTGGCAATGTTTATTGAGTACGTGGCTTAAAGTGGTCTGTATCGATCTATGTTTCCTTGCAGGATGCTAGCTTAGCTTATGCTATTCGAAGTTTTGCGCGTGTAGTCTCTGCTCAAGATGCTTGGCTCTTTGCATATATGGGAATAGTTCCGGTGTGATTTACTTCTTTCATGAACAGAAAAAACTTCTAAAATTCCGATAAAGATCTTATTCTTGGCGAGCCTCGATCGAGTTGCATGCATTAAGATCCGGATTTACAGAAGTTGATAACATGTGTTATTGTGTTACATGGAGGTATCAATCGATAGACAGAAACTAATGCAGCTGATCTACAGTTCATATAGCACTTTCAGCCATAGTCTCAGTTTTGCGGTCTTCTAAACCCCACTTCTGCACGCGTGTTGTTGCTTGCTCTACCTGCGAATTAGGTTTTCTGTTAGTCTGCGTATATAGGGTTTTTTCTTTGCTAAAATAGGAAATAAACAGTACAGTTCTTTCTGGTTACCTCTTTGTTCCAGTTAGTTCTGTAAAGCACAATTAAAAGAAGTATTGTCTGAAGAGCAGTTCCACATATCATACCGCCCCAAAGTCCCTGCATTGATCAAACGAAAGAATTCATGAACACCGGTGAAGAACGAGCTATTCGGAAATGGTAGCAAGTACTTTGAACCCAATCATGTGTAAAATACCATCACTCCGAAATCTGCAACGTGACTAAGCAAGTATCCGAGAGGAATTCCAAAAATGTAGTAACAACCCAAGTTTATATACGCCACAGTTGCCTGCCATCCACCGCCAATGGCAACACCTTCAGCAACAAGCAAAAGCATTAGCATCGCCACGAGATGCACATATATATTTAGCTAGTGGACATGATACTGGCTACACCGAGACGACCGAGTGATCTTAATTACCTGATATTACTGGCTGGACACTGTTGAGCAGCATAGTTGCGCCGAGAAGGTAAGCTAGATGCGCAACCGCTTGTTGCAGCTCCTTGTCAGTAGTAAAAAGCACAGAGAAGCTATTTTTGGTTAACAAGATCAGAATCATGAAAAATATCCCCATTAGGAAAGACTGAAATACTGTCACATAGACTGCATATTTGGCCGCTCTTGGGCGTCCTAAACCAAGCTCGTTCGATACTCGAACACTGCACAAGTTTAAAAGATAGAATTATATGGGAACAAATGAAAAATCATAGAAATGGATCGAATGCGACTCCAAAACTGAAGCTGAATGATGAATCACCTTATAGCAATATTTATTCCAACAAACAGCATTACTTCCCACCCGTTAATGTTGAGGCTAAAACAAAACAACCAAGAAGTTAGGACAACTTTGGTAATTAACGTTAACGTTTAGAAGACTAAATATGGATCAACTAAGGTGACATATATTACCAAATAGAAAGGGAACTAACTGCTAGAACTGCATCGCTTAGGTTTCCAGTGAGAAGCATCATACTCATGAAATACCATATCTCAAGGCAAAGCATGACAGCAGATGCAATCGAAAGCCTAACAAAAGACCACATATCCTTGAATGCCAACCATGAAAACCCAGTCCAACCCTCATTGCACCAGACTGAAATATACACAACTTGAGCAATTGCGATGCCCCATCTGGTAATATTATATGCCACAGCTGCACCTAAGGTACCCCATCCTAACCCAAAAATGAAGAAGAAGAGTAAGCCAACATGTATGATGAACGCTACCACAGAAATCCAGGTCATGACTTTGAGCTTTCTCTGAGCCTGAAGGAACTTCTGAGCAGGAAAGTTAATGGCAAGTGAGAACAACTGAGGAATTATTTGCAGTGTGAACTCTCCTGCGAGATCGGCTATGTCATCTTCTTGGCCTAAGAACTTTAAAATAGGAGTGGCAAAGATGTAAACTGGCAACAGGAGGAAGCATGTTACAAGTAGGACTATACATGAGCGCTGCATGTAAATGCCAAGCATATGAATCTGTCCTGCACCAAATGCCTGTCCACACAAGGTCTCCAAAGCACTTCCCATGCCGAGCTATCGTCAGTGTGACAACATAACAAAACATGCTAGATTGTTAACTTGATTTATGATCCAGATTGAAAGTAATGTGTTGTGTCGACTAAGGGGAAATTCTACGGTACCTCCATGTATTGTTGGAATTAATGCACATTGATCAACTCTAGAGAAATCTAGATTAATCAAGAGATCGAACCCTAGTGTTGCTAGTTAATCTAGAAGGATCATGAGATGTAATTAAGTCCTAGAGCTAGGTAGATTAATCTAGAAACTAAGATGCTAGCTAAATGTGTCTAGAAAGATCATGTAATTTACTAAGAGCAATAAGCTCTAGAATTGTCTAGCAACTAAAGAGTGGTTAACAATTAACCACATACTATGTCGGGGGCATAGTGACAAGGTCGGTATAGAAGTCCTATAAATATGTATGGTCTCTTGTAATCAAGTTGTAACAACAAACTCATGAGTGATTAATAAAAGCAAGCCATTCAAGTTAAGTCCTCCTCTATTCCATAACCTCTATACTACCATCTCCTCTTATCCTCCTAAACTAGTTGTCATAATAACCTTGTCCTACTAACATCCTTCTCCCAATAAGTCTAGCTCCTACATACCAAAGTCCTAAACACATTGTCCTAGCCCATCACTCACTAAAAGCTTCCGCATAAACTACAAACTTTAATAGTGGTATAAACCTATAACAATTTCCAACATGTATATATATATAATACACGAAGTAAAAGAAGAGGAAATGATTGAGGGAATGAAACTAACCAAGAATCCATAAGAGAAGGTGGAAATGACGGAGAGAGATATGGAGATTGCTGAGAGCTCAATACTTCCAATATGACCAGCAAACAAGCTGATGATGGCGTTAGTCCCATACATGGCCAGGATTCCAATCACTGAAGGACCTGCTATTTTCCACAGCTTCACCGTCTCTATCCAAAACATAGACCGAAACTCCGGAAAGCTCCTCACCGGCTTGTAGTCTTCGTCGCCATCACCCAACAAAGCCTTGTGGTTGAACTCAGAATTCGCAGCAGCTGCATCGAGTAATGGCTCCTCCATTGAGTTCTGCTTGAGAATTATGGCCTGAGGTTTGGAACCTTGATCGAGTATATATATTTGGCGAAGCAACTCGAGGACAACAAAATGTAGACGTACCTTCTACAGTTCTACTTCTAAATCAACCATTTAGTTGCATGTTTAGTGTTTTTGGAGTTAAGGAAGAATGATTTAGCTGCTTGGATTATTCCTAGGCCTTCACATATAGATAGGAGACGCATGGAAAACACCAGAAGAATTTAGGTGTTAAACTACGGAATGAATATATAGGACAATGAGGTGAGGTTAAGTTGCCGATTAAGAAGACTGCTGGAGGAATCATTCAAGCTGCTGTTGCTAGCTTGTAGTGAAGTATCAGTCTAAGAACTAGAAGTCTCATTCTCAACTAATATTCAAGCCAAACCTTATAACATCAATCTACTATATAAATATGGAAGAGAGGACTATTAGAATCTTTCCTTGCCATTCACCTTATTAAACAAACAAAATGTTTTGTTTTCATTAGAAGACCACTTACGAAATGCAGCTACGAACTTGTTATTAAAACTTAAGAGTTCATAAGCAGAATCACCAGCGGTAAATCTTCGTTATGTAAAGAAGAACTAGGTTTTGAAACTTGGTTTTAATTGTTAGTCATGTCCTACAACTTTTCTTTCACCCATCAAATTAACGGGTTTATCTACTTATATAGATTTGTATGATATACAAACTCAAAAAGTGGTATCTAATGGTTAAACTTGTTACATGGTTTTTCTTTTTGTAAGGTAGCTGTCCAATGAACTATGACTCATTCTAAAATAAGAACGATATTACCAGTGGTTGAACAGAACCAGTCAAATCATATCAACCAAAGGGTTTACTACTCAATAGACTGAATAGAGGATGCAAATAAACGCGCACCTATTCACTGGCTATAGCCGGTAATGTGAAGAGTTGAACTAGTTTCGAGACAAGGTAGAGAAGAAAAGAGGTACAGGTCGCTTCTGAAATGTCTGAACAAAACAACGACGTGTTAACGAGAACTGTAACGGCCAAACAGCAGACTGACCGGGGTGAACCGATTACAGCTATTTGTTTAAAGTTTATACGAACCGCAGCCCACGGTTTTTATTAAACATTTAACAAATTTAGATACTAATCCTATACTAATCTTAGGGTTTACGAGTTCCACATTCTTATACTAATCTCTATTAATTAACGACAATGCATTAATCATTCAATCCACATTCATTTGTTATATTTCGGATTTAGAATCAATATCAACGATATAATATTATAGTTGAGAGAGACAAATCTTAATCGGTTTTGAGTTTAGTTTGGGGTGCAAGACACTGTAAATAAGCTCTAATTATGTACCATGGCATAGCTAGTATGTAAATAGTGTACTGCGCTCATGTATCACCAGCACAACAATGTTGGTTTTAGAGCTTATTTTTCGAGTTTGTTTCATTATATATTATCTGTTATAAATGACTGAGTGCCAGTCTCACAAAAATAATAACTCATATCGTTTATGATTTTCTTATTAAAAGTTAATAAATAACTCTATGGTATATTGTGAATAGCCTCACAAATCATGTGTGTGGCACTCCCTGACCTAACTAACTTGCAAACAGCTGCCCAAGAAATGCCAACAGATTCCACACCAAGATTGATAATATAATCAAGGATCCCCGTCTCGAGTTCACATAAACCGCGTGGTACGTGGAAATTGTAATAGGGTGCACCCCAAGCAGTCTAATTCAGCCACCATCATCAAGATTTAAGGTTGTGACATTAAACAAATGTGATGCTTAATTTCTTTGTTTTGGTCATGACATTGGACCAAGACATACTTAAATTTCTATACATACAATTAAATACCCAAATTTTGGACCCAATTCCTCAATACCTATTTGCCACATTACAACTTGCAAAAGGCTTTGGCTAGTGTTTTTCTCAATCAAAATAAACAAACGAATAGATGAAAAAAAGACGTCACTTGAAATATAGGATGGATTTAGACATATAGTTATGGGTGAGGTGTGAATGTGACAACTTGAATCCGAATATTTAACAAGGAAAATGAATAACTTTGCCATCATATGACCTTGGTATGGATTTAAAATAGATGATCATATGTTAAAAGGTGAAGTATGAAAGCGAATAATAATATAAACCATATAGGTCAAGCTAACACACTTGCACGTGATATTTCCTCCCCAATTGTGTATGTCCATGAACTTATATAGATGCTAATACCAACACACTTGCTACCAGACCGTACTTAGTGGTGGTGATCGATTCTTCAACTTGTTTGATTATTAGAGAGTTAGGACGACTTGGCTATAATTCGTAAACATTATAAATTCTCAAGATACATGATTGTCAAATTTATACGATTAATGAATGTGTGCAATGGTAGATCCTTTAAATGACGGGAGAAAGTTTCACCCCATCCCTTTTTTTCCCGATGATTTTAAACTTTCTCATTCTTATTGTACAATTTTGTAGTTATTAGGTGACAAGGGCTGGTCACCTTAATGTGACCACAACTAATAAACAATAAACATGAGACACGTGTCTATTTTAAAAGGCTTGGCTATAATTTAAGGACATAACAAGAGGGTTTTGGGTATTTAGTATGTTTATTTATGATTATTGTTAATATTTGTCTATCTCTTATTGGTATTTGTCATTCATAAATGACCATAGCCGGTCACCAAAGTTATTTTTTTTGTTTTTTGTATATGTTGGTCTTTCGTAAATCTATATCAAATTTCATCATTATGTGGTTAAATCAACTAATCATTGTTTTTGTCTATCCTCATAGCTATCCTTACATGCTTATTATTGTTCAAACCTCATCGTTCTCAGGTGAGTGTGATCCGATTTTACTTCTATAAGTTGAATATCTCCTTTATATTTTTATGTATAAATATAATTTCTGTCATACTATATATTTATTTATTTACGGGTCACACGTGAATATACAAACACAATCTTTTTCTAAGTCCATATTTATGTACACAATCTTAGTTGTTCGATCTCAGAGACATTGAATCGGTGGAGAAATTGATTCCCAGGCATATAAACAAAAACCCTAATGTACCCCGATCAAATCGACAAAGCCAGGTTAGCTTCTTGTTGACTTCTTCAATTAGCTGTGACCTCTCCAAGACTCCAACCAATGGGGAAAGAGTGTGGCTCTCGTGTGGCCATGGATATACCGCGTGCCCCTCACTCGATACCTACCCGCGCGTGCGCGACCAAACCTCATCCTCAAATCCTCATGCAGTCGGCGCCAATGGGGATTCCAAGACTATGAAATGACCAAAACGCCCTCCGTCACCACGAGCTTTCTTTCCGGTTGTTTTTTTTTTTTTTTTTTATGAAAAATAAAACAAACTACAAACTAAAATCACAATTACATCAACACGATATAGAGTCAAAATAAAGATCTTGTTAGTTGTCCTTAATTGATTTGTCAAAGACTCTGCAACGAAATTTAACTCCAAACATATACTGAAAATGTATATGAAGATATAGACTACTGCGTTAGAGTGCGAATGTCATGAACCACAGCAGTCATCCTCGATTGCAATAACAGTTCTGCTTTCTATGTTTCGTTAGCTCCAACAACTACTAAATTTAGAGCGTTCCGCCACTGAGATTACGGTTTTGCCCTCATGAGGTTATTAGTTTATGGTTTAGGTAGCCGTGGTGGGTGGTGGGTTTGGATAGGGAGAAAAAAAGAAAAAGTTGTTATGGGACAACTATTAAAAGTAATATAATATTCTAGAAAGGTAGAGAAAGAGAGTTAGGGTCAGGGTTTTAGATATTTCCGAATTGATGCTCTTTTAAGTCTTTTGGTCACATAGTTTTAATTTTGGATATAAATTTATACGGTACATGGGAATTGGGGTAGGCAAGGGACAAGTGGCAGATAGGTTTGTGTGCGTGACACGTGTCTGGTTGTGGAGGCGTTGCAATTAGGTTTTTTTGATTTGTGTTTAAGGGGGTTTGGCATGGTTTTAGTTGCTAAACCGGATTGTCATGCTTTCTTCCCCGCACGCAACCTTTTGATGAAATGTGAAGTAGTTAAGGGTTGTTCGAGTTTTCACACCAAGTGAGTTGTTATGGTAATTTTTACATCATATGAGTTATGTTGCGTGAAGTTCATGATACCGTCATATGTTTGGGCACAATACTTTTTAGTCGTCGACACGTGAATGAATAAGAGATTCATGATACTACAGGTTAAAACACGGTAACAATACTTAAACAATCTTCTACCGCTTTAATATATTCAAGCAAACAATTTGATTTGAATGTACATTAGTTGTCAATGAACCGTGACATATTAGTTAGCTATAAGTTTATATAACCTGAAAAGTGTCATCTCATAGAAAGATATTTCTATCAACATATGCCACTATACGTCTATAAACGGTCTTCTATCAACATATGCCCAATAAAGATACGCTTCACTCAAACTCCCCCTCAAAACGTAAAGTCCTTGCATGAGTTGCATCGTATAGTTTTTTAGCAAACAATTTGATTTGAATGTACATTAGTTGTAATAAGTCGTGACATATTAGTTAGCTATAAGTTTATATAACCTAAGAAATGTCATCTCATAAAAAAATCTTTCTATCAACATATGCCGCTATAAGTCTAGAGGGTCTTCTATCAACATATGCTCAATAAAGATACGTTTCACTTAAACTCCCCCTCAAAACGCCAAGTCCTTACATGAGTTGCATCGTAGGGTTTTTCAGATCTTTTCATGGAATCAATTCTACATCCACGACATCTGTAAGTTCAAATCTCCCATTACAAAAGTTGTGAAAAGACAGCTTTCTTTTAGAAGAGAAAAATAATTGTATCGAGTGAGATGAGATTAAGATCCGATAGTTAATCACTGAGATAAGATTAAGATCCATGATCTTATTTTATTAAGATTATGGAAATCTAATTGTTGAAAACATGGTTGACCTCATATGTTTACCTTTTCCAAGTTCGTGAGGGAATCAATTACGTAATTTCAGTAATATGATGTAATTGGCTGGTGCGCTTTCGTTTGCGGGGGTTGAGAAAGGTGGAAATGGGACTGGGATCGTATTAGTGGTCAAATACTTTCGTTCTAAGACTTTATCCTTCGAGTTGGTGTTTGCTAAGAAATAATTCAGACAAACATAACCAACCGAAACGAGAATCAAAAAAAATATATAGTTTAATTCAGGACGAAATGTGTGATTTTTTTTCATTATGATCAAAGATGCTCCAAATATGTATTGTAATAGCTTAGTATTTAAGCGAAATAAACAAGGGTGTGTTCATATTAAAACTAATGGATTCCTTTATGATCAGCATGTTGATGTTGTTCTGCTTTCTTTTGAGTGGGGGTACGACAGGAGAGGCTTTAGCCACCCATATAATACCCTCATTTTACAGCATCCTATGTGAGGTCATTTGGTGAGCTAATAAAAACCATATGCTATGAAATTAGGGATACGAAAGGTGTATATAAGAAAAGTGTAACTTTATTAATCCAAATAATAAAAAATTATATCGATCCATAAATTTAAAATTATAAATGATACAACTTATTGATAAAAATTGTTAAACAGTCTTTAAGGTGTTGAGTTTTAATCATAAAATATATCAGTACAATTAGGAATTATCCACCCACTTATGAATTATATTTTATTTGTTATTTTTTTTATATGTAATCTATTACTCTCCAATACGTCCAACAAAAGTTGTGTATATCATAGTCGAAAATAATTAATAGACATCAAGTTGTCTCCCTAGTCTAGACGACTAACTAACGGGACTAGCTAGCCTATCAACATCATCGATCATATATTTATTTGAATCTATGTTCAATAACTTATGATTCTCAAAATTTGAAATGAAACTAATGATCTTCATACTATACTCATTTCAAGTTATTTTCATGCATATATATGTGGTGGGATTTTACTATAAGAAGTGAAAACCTAACTATTTCAACTACAACCACTCATCTTTAAATGGATGCACCTAAAAAACCTAAAGGTTGGGTACAACAAAATTAATATTATGGTGAGTGTCTCTTCCCCCGTGTACTATGTCTATCCACTCAACACCACTTTTGTCAGTTACACAATAAATCAGTAGAAAAATTCCCTTCCATCTCTATAAACACTATGCCATTTCCAAATAACAATTTAAGTGCAAAAATGGCAGTTGAGACTTGAGAAGGAAAGCATCGAGTTAAACAAAAATGGCAATCTTCATGTTAAAGAAATTGGAGTGCGGTTGGGTAGCGTTATGAATAATACTTCTATATATAAAGGGAAGGTAGCTAGATTTCGAGTTAGAAGCCGTAGAAAACACAACTGAAGCACAACACAAATCACATTCTCTATGTATTTGTGATGTAACTTTCACGTGTAGCATGATGCAACATGCATGTTACATGCATACCGTGTCACAGTGGAAAAACAATTTATATGAAAACTAACAGAGTTAGAAGTTGATCATAGAACACCAACTAATAAATCAAGAACCCAAATTATTCATGTGTTATAGCTAAAACCTAGAGAGCCAGAGAGAGAGGCGGAAGAATGAAGGCTCTCTTTCTCTCACCTTGGCGGCTGCTAAACCTAGTTTGCTCCTGTCCAAATTTCTTGGGTTGTGTTGCTTCCGCTCATGGTTCTAGTCTGTCGAATCCCTCGGGTTCGTATATCCTTTCAGAGCACCATTCGGGTGGTCGCACTCTCATCCTCTCTTCTTGACATCGCATCATTGACGCTCCTGCCTTCAATGGTGTCGGTGGTTGGCGAATCTTCTCGTCGGCAGATCCAATTCGGATTTGGGATCTTGGGTGCCAGACTTGGAAATTGCTTCATCTCTTCCGGTGGTGATCCAATATGTGGATGCGGGGTTTCGAAAGATGGTTTCAGATTCTCTTCGGTGGCGTTATTCCTCTTGGTGGAAAGAGAAGTTGGCCTCCTCGCCGGATTCCTTAAAGCTATAGGGAAGAATTTCTCTTGTTGTTGTCAACCGTGTGGGTGTGCGACGGTGCAGATCAGCGCAGGGACAACAAAATCCTGGTGTGATGCGGCAGTCGAGAACTTGGCGAAAGAACATTGTTTGGTATAACGGCGGCGGGTCAGTTTTTGCTTGGTGTCGACCTAGTGCGAGTTGGGCTCAAGTTCTTTATGTGGAATTGGGCCTGAGTCTCAATGTCAGACCTAGATCAACATCATTTGGGCCTCTAACGTTCTTGATTCAGATTTGGGATTCAGGTGGTTTCATGATAAAAATTTGGGACCCAGGACTATTTTTAGTTCGGTACCAATTTTTTTCTTGGGATCAATACCTGCTAGGAACTGCCAGGATTATTGATCGAAGGTTATCAGCGAGTATTCTGATGGATGCTGCGAAAAAGTTTATTGTCAGTATTTTATTAATTTACTCACCCCGTGAGCTTCACTCAATAGGTGAGTTGTATTACGTTTTAGCGGTGTCTTTTTATGACGGTCTTACAAGGGCGGGTCACTGTGTAATATGACTTGTGCTTATTGAATAAAATCGTCTTACCTCTTTTCATTCAAAAAAATAAATCAAGAACCCGATAATGCTAGTATGCATGCATGTTACATACCATATTGCATCAAAAAATATAGTAAATAATTAATGTGGTTAAAAACCTATAAAAGAAAGAAGGTACTATAATGCGTTTGAAATTTCATGCCGGTAAAAACAAATGATTTTATTTGTTATCTAAAATATCGAAAGTTTATATACGACAAAACAACAATGGACACTTAATACTCATAGATTAGGAAACCAATATCTTTAAAGCAACATCACTAGAGTTATCATTTTCCAATTCCTGAGTTGTTACAAGAGCGTAAAATGAACCAACATGAACTATATAAAGATGAGTATAAACAAAGCTACAACGAAGAACAACTTGACTAGGCCAAATCAAAACACACAACATGAGAAATAGAATAAAGAAAAGCAGAGCTACATCACAATGTAAAATTTGCTTAACGTAGGAGTTCACATTTAATCTCGTTTGAATTTATTAATAGTTTTACAACTGGCATGTATTTTCTGAGCAATAAACCAGAAAATGAATGCATCTTTAATTTTTCGTTAAATTTGGTAATATGTCGGAGCCAAATATTCTAGGGTTCGTCATTCTCTCTATCCATACGTAAACCCCACCTCTGCAACCGGCTCGTGTCAGTAAATCTATCAATAGTCAACCGGGAATCGTCTGTGAAAGACAAACCAGCTACTAGAATTTCGAATCCGCGACCCAGCGGAGCGAAATATCAAACCTGACGGGGCTGTCACTCACCCTCCCCTCACAGCGCACCCCCATTCGTCACACGTGGACGAGGCGTCCCTTTCGTTGTGCTCTGGATTGCATTTTCCGGGCTCGTGTCCTCGGCCTTTTGGAATAGTTCGTAACTGTCCTGTCAGATGATCACAGCCGAATAAAGATCATCTCCTTCACTCAAGCGGAGAGAAAACAACCCGCTCCCTTTCCCCTAAACCCGCGTGTCCACACGTTATGTCTCTCATTGGTGCGTGTCTCCACGCGCTTAGGAGAAAAACGGTGACGATCTTTACGTCTGAAATTGAATGCGGGTGCTTTTCTGTGTGCATAAAGCGTAGCCTACGTGGATTAGTGACCGTCTGATCGTCATAATCATAGATAACGACTTGATCAGACGTTTGAAATGCGACGGTCTATGTAGACGCGCGTAAGCAGGGAGGTTTTTTCTGGGGTTTAAAAATATAAAGAGGGGCCAACACACCTAAAAAAAACCGAAAACCAGAGAGCAAAGCTGAAGAGCTCCTCTCTCTCTGGTTGGAATCTGCCCTCAGTTTATATATTTCCATTTATTTTTTTCACATTTAAAACCCCAAATTGAATTCCCTTCAATTTCAAAGACGAAACCGTCTCTCTTCCAAATCCCATGCGTTACCTCAAGACCCATCACCTCTTTTGAGCCCTCCTCTCCCCCTTTTCATCTTCTGACAATCTCAAAATGCAATCAGGGTTCAATTCCGGAGGAGGAGCCGGGGGTCTGCCGGAGTTTTACACCGGAGGAGGAGCTAGATCGATCGGGAACACCATGAACAACCACCCTTCTCAGCCTCAGTACCACCACCGATCCCAGCTCCCAGGGCTTTTCATGGACTCGACCGTTTCTCAGATCGGTACTCGCCAAACACAAAATCCACACAACAGTACAGCCGGGCTCATCGGAAAAAGGACTCTTGCCGAGTTTCAGTTCCATCAGCAGAATCCCTACCAGCAGAATCTGACTAACCAGCAAAATATGTATCTGCGGTCGCTCAAGCCGAGAACCGCGGCCAATTTCCAGCAATCTTTCCAGCACTCCTCTCCAATCTCGCCTCTGTCTCCGATTGATTTCTCATTAGCCTCGTCTTATACAGGTTCGGACAATTCGAGTTCTTCTACGACGTCGTCTATGTTATCACAGCGATCCGGTTTTGCCCCGCTTCTTCAACAGCTCCGGCCTCAGCCGATTAGTAGCCCGACTTTTCAGGCGTCCTCCTTGCCCTACCGCAGCAACAACAACTGTATTCGGTCTTTTCAGAATCAGAGTAGTGTTCAGAACCGGGTTTCGGTTTCTATGGAGTCCGAGAAGAAGATGATTAACCCGGTTGTTTCGGTATCGGCTCCGGTTTCATCAGTCGATTCTGAGAAGAAGATGATTGACCACAGGCTACAGGAATTGGAGAAGCAGCTCCTCGATGATAACGACGAAGAGGAGGAAGCCGGCGACGGCGTTTCGGTTATCACTAAAACCAACAGCGAGTGGTCCGAGACGATACAGAATCTGTTCGGTCCGAATCCGAAGACCCAGAAGCCGGTGTCTCCTTCGCCCACTTCGTCGTCGTCGTCATCCTCCTCGGTGGCGTCTCCGGCGACGCTGACGTGTTCAAAGCAGTCACTGATGGAGGCCGCATCGGCCATTTCAGAAGGGAAATCCGAGGCCGCGGCTGAGATCCTCACGCGCCTGACACAGGTCACAAGTCCGATACCGAATTCGGAGCAGAGGCTGCTTGAGTTCATGGCTTCGGCGTTGAAGTCCCGGGTAAACCCGGCGGATAATCCGCCGCCGGTGAAGGCGCTTTTCACTCAGGAACACGCCGGGTCGACTCAGTTCCTCTACGAGCTCTTGCCGTGTTACGGACTTGGATTCATGGCAGCTAACCTGGCGATTCTGGAAGCTACATTAGCGGACCAGTCGACGACCAATAAGGTCCATGTGATTGACTTCGACATTGGGCAGGGCGGCCAGTACATGCACCTCCTGCAGGCGCTCTCCAGGCGCCAGAATGGGAAGCCCTCGGCGGTGAAGATCACCACCGTGGCTGATAACGGCGGAGGCGAGGAGAGGCTGAGAACAGTCCGTGAGAATCTGAATCAAGTGGCGAAGGAGCTGCGCGTGGGGTTGGAATTCAACGTGGTGGGTCACAAGCTCAGCGAGCTGAACCGGGAGTCGCTCGGCTGCGAGCCGGACGAGCCGATCGCCGTGAACTTCGCGTTCAAGCTGTACAGCATGCCGGACGAGAGCGTCTCCACGGACAACCCAAGGGATGAGCTCCTGCGGCGCGTGAAGGGACTCGCGCCGCGCGTGGTGACGCTGGTGGAGCAGGAGCTGAACACCAACACCGCGCCGTTCATGGCGCGCGTGAACGAGTGTTGCGCGTATTACGGAGCGCTATTGGAGTCGATCGAGGCGGTGGCGAAGGACCACCCGGACCGAGCCAAGGCGGAGGAGGCGCTGAGTCGCAAGCTCGCGAACTCCGTCGCTTGCGAAGGGAGGGACCGCGTTGAAAGATGTGAAGTGTTTGGGAAGTGGCGGGCCCGGATGGGAATGGCGGGGTTCGAGTTGAGGGCAATGAGCCAAAGCGTGACCGAGTCGCTAAAGCGACTTAGTTCCGGCAAATGTGTCAACCCCGGGTTCACCGTTAAAGAACAGAACGGCGCCGTTTGTTTCGGTTGGATAAGCCGCACTCTCACCGTGGCATCAGCTTGGCGTTAACTTCACTCGCTCACCACCCCCTATTTTCTTTTTCTTTTTCATTTTCTCACGAATATTATTAATTGTTATAAATATCTCTTTTTAATTGTCGAAGCTTTGCTTTCCTGAGAAAATGGAAAAAGGGAAGGAAAAAAAGGAAGCTAATTCTGTACCAAACGCAACAATAAAAATGAGTGTTTGGATTCCTAGAAAATTCCTGTGCCTGTTTGCATCGCATTTATTATTTTTCGTTTCTTCGGGCGTGTGAAACGTTGCGTTTGGTACCAACTATGGAGGGCCATCCACTAATTTCCTTTTTCGGCTTTTTTTCTTCTTCTTGTTGTATTTATTTTTGTAGCGTAAGTTAGCTATGTGGATGTGACCCATCTTCTCATGGGGCACTAATGCTTAGAGCAATGCTGAAGAGAATTGCTGCTTTGTAATGTCTCGTGTTTGTTGATAATAGTATAAATCGCTTGGAAATTTATGGAATTTGGGGTGTACACTAATGTCATGCTGTCTTATTCTTCTACTTTATGTGGCAATGTTATAATGAATGGTACTTCAAATATATATATATAGAAGTGGGGCATTCTTCTTCTTTTGGGAATTCCGTTTACATAAATTTCCCTTGGCCTGTTTGATGCAGGAGAATCGGGTTTTTTTGTGGGTTTTAACACGTCACGAAGTGATAACATGTAGGTTTAGTCTCTTTGCGGTATATAATCCGTTTAGTGTTAATCTTGATTTTGATGCGATAAAAGTGATTGGCCGATATCGTATAAGTAATCTGTTAATTTCATAGTTAAACCAATTTGTTAGCCTTGTGCTTGTTTGATGCAGAAGAATTGGGTTTATGTGAGTTTTAACACAAAACGGAAACACAACATGATGTTTGGGTTTATGTGAGTTTTAACACGAAACATAAACACAACATGATGTTTGTAGGTTAAGTTTCTCTATGCTGTATACTATCATTTAACATTAATCTTGATTTTAATGCGATATAGACGATTGACTGATTAAACGGTTTGATTATTACCGTAATGAATTTTAACAAGCATTTGTCAATATCATTATTTAATCGATTTTGTTAGTATCGTAACGAATTTCAGCCGATCAAGTAATCTTTTTGTAACATTTTCTCTAAGGCCATTGCTCGTTTTTACCTGTTAGGCAGAAATCTTTTGTGTAGTAGGCCAAAGATGCCCATCATTGGAGACATGGTTATAGAAGGAGACACGAGTGGATAAATTATGCAATGTCGTGTGTAAATAAGGTAAACAATCATAAACTGCATTTAAGTGGTGCATGGTAGACACTATGGCATGTGTTCGTATTTACCTTTCAACACGATGGAGTCATATTGGGATTCAGTCATGGCAGACAGTAAACAGTTAATGCTGGTGCGTCATAAATATTTTTACATTCAACTCACGTAAGCCATAAAAAGTAAATGATATTTATGATATTCCAAGGGAGTGCTATCTGCTATGGTAGCAATTCCATGCCACATTCTGATTTCATATTAATTACCATAGTAAATGAGGTAATGCAAGAAAAATAATTACGGATTTATGATGTATTGCCCTAAATAAATATGAGAGTAAATGATGAGAAGGGTTGGACTTGATGGGCAGAAATTTCAGAGCTTTGTCACCCAAAAGTGAGGTTGAAGAGTAATGTCGATGTCACTAGAACAACAACTAGCGTCATCAAAATTCAATACCCATGGAGGATGATCACTAACATCGTCCTGTACATGAATATTTTAGATGGAAAGAAATCGGGGACATAAAATCTACACCCCGAGATATATTAGAGTTTACCCCGAGAAAAATGTAATAAAGCCCGAGTCTCATTTGACCCAATAAGAGGATTGGCCATCAAGCTGACACCAAATAGGCGCAAAGTAAATTGGACATAACAAGTCATGGCATAGCTATGCAAAAGAAAATAGAAATTTGGAATATAGCACAAGCAAAAATGGACTACTCAAATTAGCAATGACCTATCTAGTTATCAATGTTTTACTCAATGGATCAGTAGGCTAAGATTAAGAGAGGGTAACATGAACAGAAATATAAACCAAAGTAGAATTTGCAGGCCATTAAAGGCCACCAAGGCACCAACAATCCTCCCAAAAGGACAAGCCATGCTAACCACTCAGAACACATCTGCCATCAATATCGTGGAATACGGGCATCAGATGGAAAAAGGTTGGGCCCTGAATTATTTAGGATACACACTGTCACACTCCATCTCCCTAGACCCACTAGCTCACCAAGTACAACTCTCTCTTTTTAAAGCCCAAAAAGTAGACTTGAATTTCTCTCTCTATCTATCTCTTTACATAATCGGTTGGATGAGCCGTTGCAGGCCCACATAGGGTTTCAATTGGGACAAGATAGCAATGAGAGCAGACCATCACATTTTCTCTTCTTTTGGCATGCGGCCATGTATGCCATAGCGTCTGAAATTGGTATTAAAATCGTGATAGAATGATTTATCACTTCGAAACCGGGAGCAATTTAGATATGATCCATCCTCATATAACGTTTTCCGCAACTAAGGTTTGAACCACATGTCTCATAGAACAATTCTATGACGTCCGCTCCACTTGTAGCCTCACGATCTCCTACAAGTTACAACATATTATAACAGCAACATACCCCTTACTTGGGTCTCACTGCAAAATCTGAGGCCCTCAAAACAAAACTTTAAATTTCGAGGGCAGAAGAGAAAAATCAGAAAGCTGAGGAGGAGGAGGACTAGTTGCTAACTGTTGCTTACGCCGAAAGCGATCCGTGGCTCCCACGCGCCAGCAGATTCTGCGAACTGTTGACTGTAAGGTGAGAGTAACCGTTGGATGTGAGATCAGACGGTGTACGTGCTATGGCGAAAGAGAATCATTTGACTTTATGGCTCTGGTGGGTCCATTGCTTGTGGTGGGTGGGTTCTTCCCGTGGAATAAAAGTAATGCGTTGGAGACTAGGAGAGTAGGAAATTTTTTTCTCTCTGTTTTTTTTTCTTTAGGAAGGGATCCGGGAGTTGAAAAATTCAATAGTAAATTAGAATTCTTCAAGTGGATCGAGCAATTTGGGGAATTATGTAGCTAGAGTTGTAATAATTCATGAAAAGAAAAAAATCTAGTATTATATAGTAATTAATCGTGAGTGTATTTACCAAAAAGGCTTACAAATCTTTAAGAAAATAAATCTGGTTTAATATGAGAAATATTGTAAAGAAATCATTTCAATTTCTTACCTTCTATGTGTAAAATTCAATCTATGGACGTAATTCCATTGGTGATAAGAACTTATTCATTATGCAACTGTAAAAATGGTATGCATATCTCGTCACCTAATTACTTTATCGATATGATTACACAACTCGTGTTAACTCATTTTGTTCTTAAGTACGTTATTCAATTACGTTCAAAATTGTGACCGTTAGAGCTTCTCAACTTGTTCGCGCTCTTGCTTTTGATTCAAATATCAAAATAAAAATGGTAATCGTTGATAGTATACGTCGATAATGTAATCTTACTTCCATATATTGTAACGCACCTAAAATGAAACTTATAACTTCATTGCCGTGATTGAGCTCCCATATAAGGATCACCGATCATCATAAAATTTGAGCGACAATGGTAATTCACTAATCTTATAAGGATCACTCTATATGTTTTGGGCCAAAATCCAAAAGCTATTTCGAAATAATTTTCTCCAAATAGTATGATTTATGAAAAAGGCCAAAAAGTCAAAATTGCCTTGCATTCCTGAGAGATTGCTCACTATTTGTCATTTGACTATGGGCTTCGATGTTTCGTGTCTATTATAATTTAATTTTTTCGTGACTGTTTTGGTATTATTACGGGGTCTTTCGGTAATAATCTTAACAAGGGAGGGCATTATCGGCACAAGAGGCCCCATAAATACGTGGTGTGAGAGTCCTCTCTATGCTCTCTAATCCAAACAGCACAGAAGAAGAGCTAGGCGAAGAAGAAGAAGAAGATTGAAAGGGGTGAAGTGAATCTACGGCGACGATTTGTTCTCCGGGATCGGAAATCTACGGCACGTATTTAACGATCGGCAACTGATATTCGTCTTCTCTGATTAAGAAGAAGAAGAAGAGGAGCGATTCAGATTCGTATTTGGCTTCTTCTCTCTGCTGTTGAAGGTTTTTGAGGTTTTTGAAATCTTGATCGGATTCGATTCGCATTGACGGTGGCGGCGATTTGATGAGTGATTGAAAGACTACAGGTATTTGAAACCCTAAAGCTTTTGATAAATTTGCCTGCGCTTTTTTTGTGGTTAAAAAACAATTTATATATTATCATCATCGTCGTCGTTGAAGAAAACTCATCATGCTTCTCGCCGGCTCTGGATCTCTATGGATCGGAGATTTATGGAGCTCTGAAGTTAGTACTGGTTTAGATCTTGAAGAAGGTTTAAAGGCGGCGGCAGTGGATTTGAAGAGGAGCTTAGTTGAGATTGTGATTGTGATTCTAGGGCTATTAGATTTTACATGATCCAAATGATCGTTCTTCTTCTTCTTCTGGAGGCTTGTGGCTACTAAAATCGAGATTTGAAAAACTAAAATTTTGATTTTCTCATGGTTGGATCTATGGATTATGTGCATAGTGATTCATGTTATATGTGCTTATATATCTGGATCGAAATCGAAGAAGTTTCATAGCTTATCGAAGACTTTGAATCTCTACTGTGCAAGGTTTCGGAGCACCGCGTTGAATTTCTCTTGCTTAAGCCTTTTTCGAAACATAAGAACACTGCTGCTGAGCCGAGCGCTTCGCAAAGTAGTGTGTGGGAGTTGTGTTAAATTAAAAATCCTTCCCCTGGGTTTGGGCATAGTAGACTCAAACCCTTCTTCTTTGAATGAACCGCCTCTGTTTATGTTAGAAGAAGTCTTTGTTGTTTCCGTGAACCAATTCGGAACCGAGGGAGGTTTTGGAGTCCTCGAAAAACTGATTTAACACGATCTGCCTTAAGGTAATGGCCTGTGGAGGCTTATGCTGGCAGTTTGTTATCAGCTTTTGGGCTTGATGACTATGTTGTAGATTATGAATGCCTCTGTTATAAGTTTTCTGTGAATAATGACCTTCTTTCCTATGCTATTGCTTAGATGCTGATCGTTTTCTCTTTGCATCTTTCAGGTGACGTTGACGTTTTGCTCTTTGGAGAGTTTGAAGAAAGGAATAAGTTTAGAACCCAATCAAAGTAAGCATTTATTTCTCTGGTTTACTGATGGTAGTGCTACATATGAAATAGATTGTCATATCTATCCCAGTATTTGAATGCCTTTAGAGTAGCGCTAACGATTTTCCTTCTGATTTATAGACTCATCTTGGTGCTTGCACTGGGGGTGTACCCATCAATCTGGCGCGGAATAGGAAGCAAGCAAGAACAGCATCTTGCAAAACCGCTGGTGGCAGGCAAACAGTGGATGGGATTAGATCTGTTTCCCAAAGCATGAATACAGTACGTGTAGAACTTACAAATTCTATTAGTCCAGATTTGAGTTGGAAGGTTTCCAAGGGTTACAGAAGTGCACCAAGGCGAAGGAAAGCAGTTGATAAAGGACTGAAATTGGGTGCGGAGCCGGCAAATAAGATTACTAGAAGCTCTTCTGAAACGACTGTTTCTGAATCAGAGAAGGTGAGTACACTTGTTCATTGTTTACTTGTCGGTGCCAATTATTAAATATACATATCCATATTGCATGTCTTACTTCATCCATGGCACTGATACAATTGTCTTTTTTCAGCTTGGTGTGGCTGTACTTGGAAGACGGTTCAGTGACAAAATTGAGCATGTACCGATTAAGAAAAGACGATTTATGGTCCGTTCTCCTTCACCACCCCCTCGCTTATCTTCTCAGTTACCTGAAAACAAGCAACTAGGTGTGAAGTCATGTTCTAAATCAATCGCCAAAAAGCATGCATCCAAGAGTGGTACTTCCTCAGTGACTAGTTTTACTCGTAGTGCTGGTACTCTTCATGAGAGTTTAACTGAGCCGGCAAATGAAAAGCCTTGTTATGGAGAAGACTTCTCTGGTATTGAGATATTAGCTGCTGCTGCCTGTAACAATAGCATACATGATGACATAGGTGAAGTTTTATCACGGGAGGGGACAAATGCATCAACCTCTGCGAGGCCCCTGGAGAAATCAGCTGCATTGTTGTCATCAACGCCAATGATAACTGATTCAGAGATGTCAGAAGGAAGAGATGCATCTTTGGAGACGATACATTATTCCCCTAAAGATGTAGTACATGAAGATAAAATAGGGAACTCCTCTCTTGAGGATAGCCTGGTTAAAACTAATTCTGGTGATGGTGATGCTGATGGTGATGACCGCGCACTAGAGTCTTCAAAGGATGTTAGGTTGCACTGGGATCTAAATGTTTGTATGGATGCTTGGGAGGAGCCCTCGGTGATAGTTGATCCTCAAGCAAATGCTGTAGACAGCATCTCTATTGATAGACAGACAGAGAAGCTGCCAGTTTCACAAGATGTTGAGGCAAAGGGATCCACAGAAGCTAAGAATCCCAAACTGCTGCCTGCGGTTGAAGATATGAAACAGGGAATGAAAACATCACCTGACTCGGAAATAAGTTATGGTAAATCTAGTCTGGCTGATAATGCTCTAGGGTCTTCAAAAGATGCAGGTGTGGTTACAAAGAATTCCAGTCTGGATGTCTGCATGGATGCATGTGTTGATCATTCCTGTGCTCGCTCTCATAATATTGCAGGCACCACTTCCGTGCCTGTTGAAAAGAATGGATCACCACCTGCCAGTTCTGGTGCACAAGCGGGTGAAACTATCTGTTCAGGAAAGATCCAGGTCGAAAACCCTGTTTTGACTTGTGTGCCTGTTGTGGAGGGAGTTTCATGTGAGATGGGCAGCACTGTTGTAGATGATGATGGTAAGGGCTCTGGTGCAACATCCAGCTTCCGTGATCCAAAATCTCCTGAAGAGTCGGCAGCTGTTGAGAGCTGTCACTTACAGAAGAGTTGTCTAGAGGTCAAACCTGTAGGCAAAACAGAAGATGTGATTAAGCCTGCATCAGGTGCATCTGTTGGTGAAGGCCTCTCTTTGGTGACTTTAATTGCAAAGGATCAGGTCGAAGATGCTTCTCAGACTCATACTGTTAGTTCTCTACAAAATACTGGATCTTTAGGACTAATGGCTAAATCTTCCATGAGTGCCACAAAGGATCCAGGAGCTGTGGCCGGTCCCTCCCATCATGAGCAATGCCACTATGGTGATGGTACTGCAGGAATTGAAGTCACTACAGTAGATTCTTCTGGTGTCAACTCTCACGTATTTGATAAGGATCAAATGGTTGCCACCAACCCCCCTGTGGAACAGGAGGTCGGATATGATTCTCAATATGAAGACGGGGAGTTGAGGGAATCAGATGTACCTTATTGGGAGGAGAATGAGTTTGATGAAGTTGAACGTGTTGATTATGGTTCTGATACATGTGACACTGATGCTGCTGATGGCTCTGCATCAGGAAAAGTCGAATGCAGAGAAACTGAATTTTGTGGGATAGAATCTAGTAACATTAATATGAACGTACAGGTTGTGCGAGGATTTAGTCTCGGTTCTGATAACGTGTGTGGAAAAGTTGAACATTGCACTTCTGGAAATGCTTTGAGACAATCTTCAGTGGGTTCAAAGACGAGAACTTCTGGATCTGAACAATTGCCTGGTGATTCTGAAGCTTCTTCAAACAGAATTGCAGAAGCAACTGAGGGCTGCACAATAAGGAAACATACTGGTGATTGCTATGATGGTCTCGATGGCAAAGATCCTGCCAAAGTGGATGGATCAATGACATCTGATACCTTGAATAGGATGGGAACTTGCGCAAGGAGGTAAACGTTTTGTTCTCTCTTCTCTCCTTTTGTTTTGTGTTTGCTTGTTTTTTGTTTTGTTTTTTAATAAGGAAACAGTAAACTTTTATTTTACTTTAGTTGCTGGTCTCTTATTTGCCATTTGATATAGATATCATAGTTACCGTAACTTGTTGTTGATGTAGGTATGACACCTTTGAATTCTCCACTCGCTCTGAGGAGGTTGGTTCTGATTATTCCATGGGAAAGGAAAGATCCGAATCACGTATGCTTGGTAAGAGTTTGGGAGGTGTTCGTTTGGTTAATCCTTCTAAGAGTTATTTGGATTCCAGACGCCGTGGATCACCACCTTATCGTGGTTCCTTTGGCTCTGGGCGTCCTAGACCTAGAAGTGGTATTGAGAGTGAAGAATATGCAATGGATCCAGATGATACGTTTTCAGAAGCAGCAGAGGTTGTTGGAGTTCACAATCGTGTTCGCAGGCAAGCGATGAGTTACAATTCAAATCGTTCTTATCAGCCCACATTCAGAAGGAGATCCCCAGATACACATAGGGGGATGATACCTATGAGGGATATAAGTCCTGATAGGAGAAGGTTACGAAGATATCCACAAGGAGTTGGTCGAGGTCTCAGGGATTACCACAGACCTTTCCCTGATGAGCTGAACGACAGTTCTTATAATGGGCCACGTCGTATGACCAGGAGAGAACCAAGTGCATCTCCCCCCGGCAGAGGACCTTATTATGGTAGACCTAAGTTCCAGTCTAGGGGCAGAAGTCGTTCTCCTCTCGCATGGGAACGGAATGAAGCTTCAAGACATCGTGGTAGTAGGTCTCCTGATTATAGATTTGATGGTAAAATGGAAAGGGGGAGAGTGCCCTTTCAGAAGAACAGTTTCGGACCAAAGTATGAAGCAGGGTTCTTTTCCCCGCCAAAACGGCGGTTTTCCCCACAACACAACTCAAGATGGTTTGATGATCGCAATGGCGCTGGAGATCATAATTTCAGAGGCAGGAGAGGAGGTGGAAGGAGATTCCAACCGAGCCAAAGGTTTGATTCAGTGCGTTCTAGGAGAGTGGATTCAGATGATTATTTTGAACCCAATGTTCGTCCAAGATTCTCGGAGTTGAACAATGGTGGTAGGGAATGTAGATTCGAGGGCAGTGACGAAGATAGAAGGAAGCCTGAAGGAAGATTTGAAATTGTTCATCGGGTGAGGCGTTATGATTCTGATGGTGTTGTGCGTCAGTTCCGTTATGAGGGAGAAGATCGGTTTGCATCTCGCAATGCACAGAACTGTAAGACACAGAACTTTGATGACTTTGATAATAGGAGTGCCGATCGACGGCCTCGAGATGTTTACCTCGCAGAGCAGCAGCAGCAGCAGCAGATAGAAAACAGAAGGGGCAATTAAGCCATAATGACAGTATTTAACTCCAGCTTTCAACTCATTCAAAGTGTGAGGCGCATAAATTGAGAGGAAAATCTTCTTCACCTTTGCGTCCGCTGAAACAGTTCTGTTTATGCTCAGATTTCTTTGCCAAGATAGATAGGAGTTCTTCCATTTTTGTTTTTCCTTTCTTTTTACGGTGAAAGAGGTCCAGATATCACTGTTCCCGGCGGCTCGTCACTGCTTGTGGAAGCAGCTGCTCTTACCATTCTGATTGGCGTAGGCAAGATTTTTTTTAGGTAGGGCCTGATGTTGCTTTGTTATCATCCTGCATTTGTTTTCACCTTAGATATTTAGTTGATTAGTGAAAGAATATGCCAAGTTTTAGTTTGAAGGCTTTTCTCCATTCCATCTTTTAGTCCTTTCCTCTGTTGCTTTGGGTATACCTTTCAATCCATTATTTTTCTTGGTTTTAGACTTTTAGTGGATAATTATCGTGACCTTGATCTTTCTTCAGTGGGAAAAATCAATCAAAGGGTTAATGGAACTGTTGACTGTCACTTTTAACATCTGCCGACAACCTCTATTTACTTAAGAATGCGCAGTTACAAACTATTTCTCTTTTCTACTGGTAATCAATCTGTTGTAGGGTCTTTGAGCCTCTACCAGCTGAAGCTCATGGAATGGTAATGTAGGTTATGTGCCGACGGTGATGAACATACTACAGCCACTTCTTGCCTCATTTTCCTTGGTCCGCTAACAAGAACTCCGATGCTTGATCCTTCGCAGTCCCATAATATCTCTGCAAAGAATGATAACACCCAGGTTTCAGAAATCATTTCTTTCTAGATGAAAGTATACAAATCATTTGCACGATTTGAAGAAAGCTTACTTTGAAGATCCGGTCTTGTGCCATAGTGCACCTTTGTGGACTGAACGAAGGATTGGTGGGGAACGCTTTCGAGTTCTCTATCAGCATTGTAAAACCGAGCACTTGGTGAAGTAGTAATCTGTGGAGGTGTGTCTATGCTTTGAATCTGTCCAGTCTCCTTTGAATTTTGTTTCTTGTTCCATAGGAAAACTGCAGTTGCAGTTGTGGCTATGGAAACACATAGCAATAACATGTTTAAGGCAGATCTATATGAGGCAGAGTATATCAGATTAGAGTTATGGTCAATGGGGTATATGTAATATCGTGTGAGGATTCCCATCAACACGAGAAAAATGATGAAGGACATCGATATGATGACACCAAGCGAAAGCCAACTGTTCCGGCCTAATACTGCAGAAACTGGTGAATCCAATGGGTCTGGTTTGAACCATATTGTTTGGAGAGGCTTTTGGTTATGTGTTGCCGGTTGGTTCTCTCTTGTCACGTAAGCTTCAATCTGTAATTGCAAGCAGGAAATGTCCAAGTTTGTGCCTGAAGGAGGGAGGATGAGGTCTAACATGGTGAGGTCTAGTGACTTTTTGAAGGCAGTTATGAGTAGAACTTGTGGAGTCTTCTTTCCTGAGTCATTGGCTTGAGATAGGAGCTCTCGGATTATGGATATCATTGGAGTAATACCGCTTCCTCCACTCACCATCACTATCGTATCGTGCCTGAAACCAAAACCATTTTCATAGTTGAGTTTTGTGTTTGAGATATCAGAAATAGTTGGGATTGCTAGCTTTGCAGTGTAAGTAAGCACCTTAGAAGGTTATTTGAGGCAGGTCCATAGGGTCCTTCAACCGAGACCTCAAGGCGGTCCATGGGACAAGTGCTTGATGATGCAAACTTCTGGTACAAGTTCCGAGTCCAGCTTCCGTCGCTTTTAACGACAACACTTAGGTTATCAGGATCCATATTGCTGCTGGAAGTAATAGTAAAAGGGTGCCATTGTAGCTTGGAAATTGCAGGCACATTTAGAAACATCATGCTTGTTGGAGAATAGCTCAGTCCTATAACCAATTTCAACCAAAAGAAGAAGAATTTTTTAGTAAGTTAACTATGATATTGGAACTCACTGGGAAAGATATTAATGTATTTGATTATTTGTTCCTTCTCACCTGGGATCTTGGAGAAGCTCAACTCAACAGCCTCACAAGGGAGGACACGGGCTGAAACAATACGAATTCTTTGTTGGGATTGCAAGAAACGCAGAAGCCGATCAATCATGAAGAGGTAGAAGCCTGGGAGCATTATACAAGCGTAGGAGAAGCCCACATGGAACACAAAGAAGACAATGAAGACAATGTAGAGGTGATGAGTGTAGAAAAAGAGCTCAAAGATCTTGCGCCTTATACGAGGGAAGCTTGTAGCCCACATGGCTAATCCAGCCAGCAATGCCACTTCTCCAGCCACATTTGATATTCCAATCTTCTCCCATTTGAGCATCTACAGTGGCAGTACAAGATTTTAGAAATTAACACAGACAACTTAGTTGCCAAGTTAACGTGATTCCTCTCTAATTACCTGTGAAATTTGACTTGTGCAGGCCCAAAATATAATGTAACATAAACCGTGAGCTGTGAAGATAGTCATTACTAGATGGCCGAGCCAGATATGATACTTGATACTTGCTTCTGATGTAAGGCCAACGAGCTGCAGAATCGAAGACCCTCGTGCCACCGGGAAGAAGAGAAAGGCTAGACAGATGTTTCCAACTAGGCCTAGCATTAGTGCTGTACTTTCTAACTTTGCTTGCCACCTGCACATCAAATTCATTCATCAATATTTCCACAATCTGGTTAAAATAGAGTTAATTTCATGCATTACTTTAATATAGAGATCCAATTCTTACACATGCTCTCGCTTTGCTGCAGCTTGTAGGCTGATGGTTGCAAACATACCATGCAAGTAAGAAGAGATGGACCAGACAAGTAGAGCAATGAACATTGCTAGGAAGGAGAGCTCTATCCATGAAACAATCCCAAGAGGGCCTTTCACCAGCACTGGTCGTTTCCATAATGACTTCATCACCCCACTAGTTCAAATCCAAAGCACAAGCATGTTTTACACAGCTGAACATCCAAAAATTTTCTTCGGAAAACCTCAATGATACAAAGAGAGAGAAAGAGGGTACCTTTGGTTCTTATTATCCGCAGTTTTGTTTTGTATGTGAAGCAATAAACACCCCAAAGTTGCAATAAATAAGATTGGGAATGTGTAAACAAGTATGCCTGCACCTTCATAGACATAAACAAATTATGTTAAGACTAAGATTTTTGGTCGATTTCAGATGAATTTGGTTTTTCAGATTGAAATGTCACCTTGCTGCCCAAAATATGTGGAATCTGTTTTTGCATGAATGTCTGGCAGCCAGTGCAGATAGTAAGTATTTGTGGGCATCATGATCCAAATCATAGAGTAACCCACAAAGACTACCATCAAAAGAAACATCATCATTGATCCAATAATAGTCTGCATTCCATAACTTGAAGTGGTTTCTTTTTCTTTCACTCCAACTGTACCTGAATCCATTTCGCTGTTCTGTGACAATGAAAGAGTACTACTCCTGGAATATAGGACTTCTGCTTTACCTTCATGTCGTCTTTATATAGGTTGCATATTGCCAAGTCTCAGTTTTACCTTTTGCTTCTGAAAACAGGAATATACCTGAACTTTTGGGAAGGTAAATAAATCAAGGGGAAAGAATCACAAGTCTGGTCAAAAGCTTGTGTTTCACATTCTTAAATTAATATCCTGAAGCCAAATTACGCACCAAGAAGTCACCGATATTTGGCCTGTTGGCCTCAGTGTTGCTTCCAATGCAATTGTCAATTCCAATTTCTCATAGTATACGCAACAATTCAGTATTCCTGATTCATTGCTACATGTTTGGCCTTTAGCTATGCCTTTGGTTTCAAGAATCTAATCTCTTGCTTTATGCATTATTAGATCTTCAAATTACTTCTTAGGGATGGAATGAGTGAGTAGGAAGGTTATCCAAGTATGCAACTGGACTAACTACTAGTTTTGTATTTTGCATTAGCTCACTTTGTGTACAATGTAATTTTTAGAATATGCTCCAATGAACAACTTTGTATCTGATAGTATAACTATATAGTTTTTATTTAAAAACTAGAATCATAAAGCACCAATACATTAGGCGCCATTATAGAATTTTTGAGCTATATGATACAAATATACAGAGTATTTTTTTTTTGGCTATATGCATACTATTCGGTATTAACTAGGAAAACTAATGGCTAGTATATATATGCATCACCAGTTAAAGCTAATGGACTCAAACTGCAGATTATGTGCCAAACTGGATGAACAAACTGTGGCAACTTCATGTCTCATCTTCCTTGGGCCACAAACCAACACTCCAATATCAGATCCTTTTGTCTCCAACAGAATTTCTGCAATATAATCCAGATGAAAGTTACGATCATATATAATCACTTCTCCAAAGGGTAGTTAATCAGCTAGTAATAATTAGTTATATTACTTACTCTTCAGGTCAGGCCTAGTTCCATATTGCACTTGCGTAGCTTGAGCAATCAGGGACTCATGATTATGGGGAGAACTCTGAAGTTCAATATCAGTTGCTGGTGTTGATAATTTCGCATTCTGATTTCGCTTCCCTTCTTCAATGGCATTTTGTTTCTTGCACCAAATGAAGATTGCACTAGAGACTATGAAAATGGAGGCACAGACCAAAAACATGTACCACAGGCAAATGAAAGAGACATGGTAGTGTTCACCAGTGTTGTGGTCAATTGGATATATATAGAAATGATTGACAATGCCCAAAACAAAGAGAAATAAGAAAAATGAGGATGAGATTATAGCACCAAGCCATAGCCAAGTGTTTTGTCCTAGAACCAAAGTAATGGGCGAGTCCAAGGGGTCTGGCTTGAACCATAGGGTTTGGAGAAGCTTGTGGGGGTCTGATGGAGGCTGCTGCTGTGTCTCCCTCGTCACATAAGCTTCAATTTGTAACTGCAGCTTGGTAAAATTAAAAGGTGTGACAGAAATTGGAAGCAAGAGTTGTAGCATGGCGAGATCAGCTGAGTTCTTGAAGGCACATATCAACCGAACAGGCGGAACATGGGAGTCTGGTTTGGTGCTTTGGAAAATGATTTCTCGGATTATGGAGATTATCGGAGTGATTCCACTGCCTCCACTGATCATCACCAGAGCCTTGTGCCTGAAGGGCAACAAAAGACCAATGTAGTTTAATCAACAGATGCACTTAATATAACATTCTACAACTACTTAGATATAAGATGTTATATATGTTGTTAGATTGTCAATAACCTTAGAAAATGCAATGACGTAGGTCCATAAGGTCCTTCAACAGAGACTTGAATATGATCCACCGAGTTAGAAGAAAGTTGCTGGTAAAGTTTCTGAGACCAGCTTCCTAGACTCTTAATCACAACACTTAGCTTATCTGCCTCCATGTGAGAGTTTGAAGTCACTGTAAATGGGTGCCATTGCATCTTGGATACACTAGGCACATTGATAAACAAGATGCTTGTGGGATTATAATCCAGGCCTGTGGAAAATTAAAAATGACTTTTTGTCACATTTTTATCAATATAACGGGAAAAAAAAAAACATATTTGTTTTCGTAACGTATGTATAACATTATGAAACGCATTATATAATTCTGTTACCTCTCATTTCTTGCAATATAAGTAATACGCTATTTCTCGTAACTTGATAATGAAATTCCGACTTTTAGAATTGTAAAAAATCTTATAAAAAAAAACTCATACTGAATCCTAAATATTAGTAATCACCTTGGCTCTTGGAGAAGTTGAGTTCAATGGTCTCACAAGGTAAAATGCGTGCAGAGACTAACTCAGCCCGTTGATAAGACTGTAAAAATCTCAGGTATCGATCAATGATGAAGAGAAAGATTCCGGGAAGGATCGTACAGAAGAAGGAAACGCCGGCATGCAGTATGTAGAAGACGATGTAGAGAACATAGAGCTGATGGGTGTAGAAAAATAGTTCAAACATTTTTTGTCTAGCACGAGGAATGCTAGTCACCCACATTGCCATTGCACATATAATTGCAATCTCCCCAGCTACGTTTGATACATGACTGTTGCTCCATTCCAGCATCTGCTTCATCATCACCATTGATATAACTCAGTTAATTCTTTATATAGTTTGACATCAATATTGATCGGGAAAATAGCAATTTTCATCAACACTATACATACTTCTAATCTGCAAAAAATATATTGTAGTTTGATACATCATGCGTCAAATGACTCAAATCGGTAGATATTTCGGCTGATGCATGTAACTTATGTTCATAATTCACACATACATAATATGTATGTACCAATTAATGAGGTTATAAACAAAGATAGATAACTAACATCGACCGATTTGACACATAATAGATCGAGTGGGTCGATGTTTTCGGCTGAAACATGTAACCTATGTTCACACATACATGATATATATGTACCAATCATTGAGGTTATAATCGAATAATCGAAGATAGCTAGCTAACAAAGATCGCTGGGGATCAAATCAAGTTCAACCACTCAGTTAAAGAATCCAAGGTGACCACCTTCAGACACTAAGAAAAGCATGAAAAAGATGACAAATAGGGACAAAGACGTGAATCATGATAATGCTACACAGAAATTGAAGCCAGACATTTCAATTCTAACCACGCAAAAAAAAAGAAAAGATTCTCTTTCTCACCAATAGCAACAAATTAAGCACAATCATAATGTATCGTTAACCAACAAATGATAATCATCAAGGTACGTACCTGAGCCATTTGATGAGTGATGCCCCAGAAGATGATGTAGCCTAGGGAATGAGCAGCAAATAGAACCATGGAGAGATGGCCAAGCCAAATATGGTACTTGATACTCGACTCCGACGTTAACCCAAACATAGCCAAAATCGAAGAGCCTCTAGTTACCGGGAAGAACAGAAATGCCAGACATATGTTTCCCGTTAACCCAAGTCGGTACGATACACTACGAAGCTTTGCTTCCCACCTGCAAACGTATAAAACTATACAAATCATATGGTTCACTTAGCATTATTCGTTTAAATATGAGATAACGATATTGAATACCATACTCTTTGAGGCCTGGAATAGGTTTCATATGCATATTGTGGAGGTGGGCGAAGCCGACGTGTATGTAATTGGTAAGAGACCACACCAAGAGTGCAACAAACATGACTGCGAAACCGAGCTCCATTGCAGTCACAATTCCCAGTGGAGCTTTCACACTCGCCGGTCGTCTCCAGAAGCTAGCAAAGCTTGTGGAGTAGTATGTCGAGTATGAAACCTTGTTTGATTTCCTCGTCTGGATTAGATGGAGATGAACACAACTCAAGGCTGCTATGAAAATCACCGGGAACGAGAAAAGCACCAGATTCACCCCTGTAATTAGTATATACAACTCATTAGCTTGTAGACACTAATTAGGGAAAAGAAGTATTAGTATACAAGTTATTTACCTTGATCTCCAAAATATGTGGAGGTGAGGTGGTCTTGTAAGTTGGGTCTCCAGGAATCTCTGAAAGTTTTGGTAGGCAACACAATCCAAATGATGAGCCATCCAACAAACACCAGAAGCAATATGAACCTGAGAACTGAAACAACTGCTGGACTTGTGCTCATGGCTTCAGAACTAAAAGGAGGACTAGCTACTACTACTCTCCCTTCGATTCCAAGTTTTCCAACAAACTTACATATAAGTGAGACAGAGAGTCACAAGACGTGTATATACCTCACCATGCATGAATCTTGTGGCCTTTACTTTGGTGACAACAATTGTGGCTTTTCGGTCTAAGTTTGGTACCACATTTCAATCTAAAAAATAAAGGATAAATAAACCCTTCAAATAATAAATAAACCTTGACATAGTGGCCTAGCCAAATTAAGAAAGAGTCATGACTGGACGAGAAAAGGTCTGGGCTACTTTCCTCTACAAAGCCCAAATTCGTGTTTAAAGGGTGGGACCCCCAGCCCGCCTCGGCCCACTAAGCGCTAACCGCCTAGCCAATCACTGAATCCGCCTAACCCGCTAAAAGCCCAATCCGTACTAATTAGGTTTTGGTCACCTGAGCTCCATTCCCTATTTCCGAATTCTCCAGACCTTCAGAGTTGCCGGAGACATGGGAGAGAGTAGCTCAATCAACCCCGTCAATTTCGTAGCTTCTTGCATCGAACATCTTCACGTTCATCTCTGAATTTTTGGGCATTCAACTTTTATTGGATTTATCGAGTATAGTCACTCTCGCATAGAGCTTGGCCGGCGAGGGCATCTTCGGCAATCGGCATACCCTTCACACCGGGCGGCGGAACGTTAAGCACCACCCAATTGGTTCACGGCACAACCGGGTCCTTAGGATCTGGAGCATCTACGTCCTGAACCCCAAGGACTGAAATGCTCTGTGTTTAAGGGCCGGTCAGATTGTTCTCGGAAATTTCCAGGTAACTGTCCATCATTCTAACTAGTCTTCTTCTACTTTATGCGTGCGGAAAGCATGAATCGACTTATGTTTTACATCAACTTAGGTTTTGAGTTTGGTGAAGAAATGGTGGTTGTTGGGGAGTTAGCGGGAGGGGCTGTTCTTGGAACAGCACTCAGCTTGCTGCGTGCGGCTTTTATAGACGTGATTAAGAAGATTTGCGTCCATCCAACCCACTTGAAGAGGTGTGCTTCTTCATATGGTCATGTGATTGAACTAAATTTTCATAGGCTGATGAAGGTTAACTTATGCATATGCCTGTTTTTGTCTTAGCATTTCATAAAACATCTTCTATTCACCTTTAAGAAATTCAACTATCTTTTGACTTGCAATCAGAAAAGAGAAACATTATATAGACAATCTACATTTAGCAAGATCTTGAAGCAGAAGGAAAGACTGAAGGCTGTAGCAGCATCATCTTTTATTTTTACACACAGTCACATAGTATGAGCTTGGTTATAACTAGCATGCGATATGCGTAATACACATGTATGTATCACCAGTTAAAGCTAATAGACTCGAATTGCAGGTTCTGTGCCAAACC
>NC_020497.1:22233013-22234459 GCF_000184155.1 Fragaria vesca subsp. vesca | reverse complement strand
AAATCATAGGAGTAATTCCACTGCCTCCACTTACCATCACCAAACCCTTGTGCCTTATAAATTGTGATGAAGTAGGGCCATAAGGTCCTTCAACAGAAACTTGGATATGCTCCACAGAATTAGAAGCCAGTTGCTTATACAGTTTCTGAGACCAACTTCCTTGACACTTAATCACAACGCTTAGCTTGTCTGCCTCCATGTTAGAGTTTGATGTCACTGTAAATGGGTGCCATTGCAACTTTGATATGCTAGGAATATTGATGAACAAGATGCTAGTAGGATTATAATCCAATCCTGAAACAAGAAGAAAATCCTGCTAATGAATATAGAGGAAAAATAGAGCAACTCACAATTAGTTAATAAGAGAGAAAATGCAATCATCTTCATCCTTTAAAGTCCTTAATAAGTGTTACCTTTGCTCTTGGAGAAGTTGAGCTCAAGGGTTTCACAAGGTAAAACCCGTGCTGAGACAAAGGCAGCATGCCGGGTAGATTGTAAGAATCTCAAGTATCGATCGATGGCGAAGAGGAAGATTCCGGGAAGGATCATGCAGAAGTAGGAAGCACCAACATGTAATACGTAGAACAAGATATAGAGTGGGTAGAGCTGATGTGTATAGTAAAATACTTCAAACATTTTCCTTCTAACACGAGGAATGCTTGTCACCCACATTGCCATTGCAAATACCATTGCAATATCCCCAGCTACGTTTGATACATAAGTCTTGCTCCATTCTAGCAGCTGCATCATCACCACAAGTCAGTTTATACTTCAAAAAGAGATCGAAAAAGACGATCAAAAACTTAATTTATCAATAGCAAGCACATACAGACGTACCAGAACCATTTGATGAGTCATGCCCCAGTAGATGATGAACCCTAAAGTATGTATAGCAAAGAGAATCATGGAGAGATGGCCAAGCCAAATATGGTACTTGATGCTCGACTCCGATGTGAGACCAAACATGTGTAAAATCGAAGAGCTTCGAGTCACAGGAAAGAAGAGAAACGCCCAGCATATGTTCCCAATGTAGCCAAGTCTCAACGATACACTTCGAAATTTGGCTTGCCATACTTTGTCAATGCTCATCATCGTAGTCGTATCCATTTGCCTATGGAGGTGGCCGCCGAAGCTGGTGATCAAGTAGTTAGCTAGAGACCAAACCAAGAGTGAAATGAACATTAGGCCAAACCCTAGCTCCATTGCCGTGACGACCCCTAGAGGAGATGCTACAATCACCGGACGTCTCAAGAAGCCGGCAGCAACCGGTGACCTAATCGCGCAGTTTTGTGACTTCTTCTGAACTAGATGAAGATAAACGCAGCTCAACACTGCTACAAACATCACTGGAAATGAGAAGAGCAGCAGATTTGTCCCTGCATGCGAGCAAAATATACGTAGCTAATCAGTGGAAGATGAAAATGGAAGTAAGATATATATATATAT
>NC_020497.1:22226523-22232993 GCF_000184155.1 Fragaria vesca subsp. vesca | reverse complement strand
GAGTAGTATATATATATATATATATATATATATATATATATATATATATATATATATATCTATATATATATATATATTTATATAGCCCTTCTCAGCTGCGGACGTTCGCACCAATGGTTTTGGTGCGGATTTTCATTTTTGCACCATTTTTCGATCGAATTTCTTCATCTCCACCGTCTAGTATCTAGAGAATATTGTGTAGATCATCTCTTCAAAAATTCAGCCAATTTGGTAATCGTTAAGGCCCTCAAAATTGCATCTTTTTGTTATAAACATGAACGGTTCATGTTTGACAGAATTCAGTCCGTCCATTTGTTTTTCGAGTTTGAGGGCCTTAACGATTATCAAATTGGCTGAAATTTTGCCGAGATGATCTACACAATATTATCTAGATACTAGACGGTGGAGATGAGGAAATTGGATTGAAAAGTGGTGCAAAAATGAAAATCCGCACCAAAACCATTGGTGCGTACGTCCGCAGCTGAGAAAAATCCTATATATAGCTCTTATCCAAAGTGAAGCTTCGCTCTGGAATTAAAGTGTGAAGTTCCGTATTTGACTCACTTTTTCGTCATATTTTCACATCTCCATCGTTCAGATTATTGATACTTCATACAAAATTTCATCAAGATTAATGGTCGTTTGGATACTAAATTAGATCAAATCAATGAATGGACCATAAATTTGTCTAACCAGATCTGTTTGTGTAAATAACGATTTCGAAAACCCAAACAATCATCAAATTAGATAAAACTTTGCAGAAGTGATCTATGCATTAGGTTCTACAAACTGAACGATGGAGATATGAAAATATGACGAAAAAGTGAGTCAAATAAGGAATTTCATACTTTAATTTCAGAACGAAGCTTCGCACTGGATATGAAATATATATATATACGAAAACGATAGAGAGCACATGTCCGCACTATCCTTAAAGTGTGCACGTGCCTCCGTTCGCCACCAGACGATGCCGATGATGACGCGCCTCCACCTTAGCGGACTCCAGCAGCGTCCCCGATCACTTTCCCTCCCCGGCGAATCCGCCGAATTCCAGTTTTCCGACGAGATCACCCAAAACTTCAAACAAGATCGATTTCACCGGAAACTGGAATTTGGCAGACTCGCCGGGGAGGAAAAATGATTGGGGACGCTGCTGTAGTCCGCTAGGGTGGTGGCGCGCCGTCGTCACCGCCGTCCGGTGGCTAACGGAGGCACGTGCACACTTTAAAGATAGTGCGGACGTGCGCTCCACATCCGGCCTATATATACACACACACACACACGAATATATATATACAGAACCGTTCGAGAGCAGACGTCCGCACGGCTCTTAAAGTGCGGACATCCCTCCGTTCACCACCGTACGGCGCCGGAAAGGGCGCGCCTCCACCACAGCTGACTCCAGCAGCGTCTCCGACCACTTTCTATCCCCGGCGAGTTCGCCGAATTCCAGTTTTCCGGCCAGATCAACTTTGTTTGAAGTTTTGGGTGATCTGGCCGGAAAACTGGAATTCGGCGGACACGCCGGGGAGGGAAAGTGGTCGGGGACGCTGCTGGAGTCTGCTGGGGTGGAGGCGCACCCTCGCCGGCGCCGTATGGTGGCGAATGGAGGGACGTCCGCACTTTAAGGCCGGTGGACGTGCGCCTCTGATCCAATCTTTATATATATATATATACAGTCCATATATATATATGTATATATACAGTCCGTCTCAGCTGCGGATGTCCGCACCAATGGTTTTGGTGCGGATTTTCATTTTTGCACCACTTTTCGATCAAATTTCCTCATCTCCACCGTCTAGTATCTAGATAATATTGTGTAGATCATCTCTGCAAAATTTCAGCCAATTTGATAATCGTTAAGACCCTCAAAATTGTGTTTTTCTAGTATAAACATGAACCGGATAGAATTCAGTCCGTCTATTTGTTTTTCGAGTTTGAGGGCCTTAACGATTACCAAATTGGCTGAAATTTTGCATAGATGATCTACACAATATTATCTAGATACTAGATGGTGGAGATGAGAAAACTCGATCGAAAAGTGGTGAAAAAATGAAAATCCGCATCAAACCATTGGTGCAGACGTCCGCAGCTGAGAAAAATCTTATATATATATATAGAAGAAAGTTTAAATCTTATATACCTTGAACTCCAAAATACGTTGAAGTGAGATGAGCTTGAAGCTTGGGAGTCCAGACAAGATTGTAAGTTTTCGTTGGCACCATAATCCAAACGATGAGCCATCCAGCAAACACCAGAAGCAATATCATCCTAATGATCATGTTGTTCATTGAGTCGTTTAGTTTCAGAGATTTAAACGAAGATAGCTAGCTAACAAAGATCGCTGGGGATCAAATCAAGTTCAACCACTCAGTTAAAGAATCCAAGGTGACTTTCAGACACCAAGGAAAAGCATGTAAAAGACGTGATGAACCAGTAGTATGGAACATTTGACAAATAGGGACAAAGACGTCAATCATGATAATGGTACACAGAAATAATTAAAGCCAGACATTTCAATTCTAACCACGCAAAAAAAATTCTCTTTCTCACCAATAGCAACAAATTAAGCACAATCATAATGTTTCTGTTCAGAATTTAGGTGAAATATTATGTTTGACAATTCAATTATGTACACGTGCGTTTAAAAGTCACGAACTTCATGAGGGACTACGATTTTTCAACGACGGCAAAAGTATGAGGGACTACGATTTTTCAACGACGACAAAAGTATAATAACAAATAAAACTCTCATGTATGATTAAAACAAAATGTTTAGAAGATCTTAGAGGTCATAGCTAGCTTCCTCGACCTCCAACATGCCCTACTCGAATGTCAAGAGCCAAGTTGTAGCCCCGTTAACACTGAGACTTGCAATACCATGGTTGGCTGGAGTACATCCATGAGGCAACTAGAGGGGACGTGTCTTGCATAAGATTAATCGAAGAGTACATGAATCTACCTCAATTTAGGGATTATATCATATCCACCCATGCCGATGTCATAAACCCATTACCTATGCCATCATGAAAAATAGTAGAGGAATTCTTCCGTGCGACAGCCGCACCACCTCACCTGTGCGACCGTCCACTGAAAATCCGCCACGTGTGAGCATTTGGTCCACTCAGCATAGTTGAAAAGATAAAAAAAAAAATGGAAATCGGAAAGTCTCTACTCTCCGATCAAAGCCAACTCCATACCCAGGTCTCTCCCTTCTCTCATCCACCTCAATCCCACCCCAAGCTCAGCCTCGCCGCGATAGCTTCTAGATGCAATCTACGGCGATCAGTGATCTTTAGTATACCCACGCGGCAGCGTTGATGATAGAGGTGATGATCGATTTCGCGTCCGTGAGGGAGTTTCATCGGAGCCGCCGTCGTGGAGCGGGCCAGATCCGGAGACATGGCTTGAGGTTCCGGGGCGGGCTCCTTGGCCCGGATTGGGAATCGGTGTCGCTCGGCGAGTTAGAAACTTCAGAGAGAGAGAGAGAAATCTGAGAGGGCAGGGGGATGGGATTTGGTGGTGCCGAAAACGCTGAGGGGTCGGCGGAGCTTGGGGGTGGGATTGAGGTGGATGGGAGAAGGGAGAGGACCTGGGTTTGGTGTTGGCTTTGATCGGAGAGTAGAGACTTTCCGATTTCCATGTTTTTTCTCTTTTCAGCTACGTGTATGTAATTGGTAAGAGACCACACCAAGAGTGCAACAAACATGACTGCGAAACCGATCTCCATTGCAGTCACAATTCCCAGTGGAGCTTTCACACTCGCCGGTCGTCTCCAGAAGCTAGCAAAGCTTGTGGAGTAGTATGTCGAGTATGAAACCTTGTTTGATTTCCTCGTCTGGATTAGATGGAGATGAACACAACTCAAGGCTGCTATGAACATCACCGGGAACGAGAAAAGCACCAGATTCATCCCTGTAATTAGTATATATAACTCATTAATTAGCTTGTAGACACTAATTAGTGAAAGAAGTATTAGTATACAAGTTATTTACCTTGATCTCCAAATATGTGGAGGTGAGGTGGTCTTGTAAGTTGGGTCTCCAGGAATCTCTGTAAGTTTTGGTAGGCAACACAATCCAAATGATGAGCCATCCAACAAACACCAGAAGCAATATGAACCTGAGAACTGAAACAACTGCTGGACTTGTGCTCATGGCTTCAGAACTAAAAGGAGGACTAGCTACTACAACTCTCACTGCGATTCCAAGTTTTCCAACAAACTTACATATAAGTGAGACAGAGAGTCACAAGAGGTGTATATACCTCATCATGCATGAATCTTTTGGCCTTTACTTTGGTGACAACAATTGTGGCTTTTCAGTCTAAATTTGGTACCAAATCTCAATCTAAAAAATAAATAAACCCTTCAAATAATAAATAAACCTTGACATAGTGGCCTAGCCAAATTAAGAAAGTCATAACTGGGCGAGAAAAGGTCTGGGCTACTTTCCTCTACAAAGCCCATATTTGTTGTTTAAAGGGTGGGACCCCAGCCCGCCTCGGCCCACTAAACACTAACCGCCTAGCCACGCACTGAATTCGCCTAACCCGCTAAAAGCCCAATCCGTACTAATTAGGTTTTGGTCTTGAACACCAAAACCTAAAAACCTGAGCTCCTTTCCCTATCTCCGAATTCTCCAGACCCTTCAGAGTTGCCGGAGACATGGGAGAGTAGCTCAATCAACCCCGTCAATTTCGTAGCTTCTTGCATCGAACATCTTCAGGTTCATCTCTGAATTTCTGGGTTTTCGACTTTTATTGGGTTTATCTCTGTGTTTTTCGTACCTCAATTCGACTTCTATTGTTAGATTTTTTGGAAACCCTAGCTTTGTATCAAAGTCATAAGTGATACAATGGCTTCGAAAACTCAAGAATCAGGGAAATTTTCGTTGCTGAATGACGATTTACTAGGCCTAATCCTAACAAGGATTAAACTTAAAGATGACAGAAAATCGTGCTCCGAGGTTTGCAAGCAATGGTTGAGAGTTGAAGGACTAAGCCATTCCTCACTTGTGGTTCTTCGTCCACACTATTTCCTGATTACTTCATTAGCTAGGTTCCCCAATTTGGTCAAGTTCGAAACTTGGAAGCCTTTGAGTGACGCAGACCTTGAGTTCTTAGCCAAATCATGTCCAAAACTTGAGACTGTTAAGTTGAATTGGTGTCAGCGAGATGGTGACGGTGGTTTCATGAGTTTGGGAAAAGAGTGTCCTAAACTGGCTGGGGTTAGTGTTTTCGGGAAAGGAAGGGTAGGGGATTCTGGAGTTGCTGCGCTAGCGCTTTTGCACTGTGCTGCTAACCGCTTGAAGTGTTTGTGTTATTTGGGGAGCAATAGCCTGATTTCGGACGAAGCCCTTGAAGCAATTGGGTCTGCATCTTCATGTTCCATTGATATTTTGGAGCTGATAGATTGTCGCAACGTTACGGATCGCGGACTGAGATTTTTGGCAGATGGGTATACATACCTCACAAACTTTGAAAGAATTGGTACTTGTGAGGTGCAACAGAATCACTGATACGGGGATCGTGCATTTGAGCACCAAAATGTGTAGCTTGGAGCACCTGGAACTGTCTCTGTGTGACAAACAAATACTTACTGATATTGCAGTTGTGGCTGTCTCTACAATCCAAACCCTCAAGATGTTGAAACTGGAGGGTCATTGGGACGCGTCAGAGCGGACCATGTTTGCTCTTACTCGGAATTACAACGACTATACATTGTTAAGCTGGGAGGCCATTAAAGCCATTCGAGGTCCAAACTTGAGATATATTAGACTAAAGGCTGGTAATATTTCTGATGTGTGATGGCATAATGCATGCCTGAAAGCTAGTTATTAGAGTGATAGTCTGTGGAACCAACTGAAAGAGTCAGTGGCCAACTTTGCCTAGAATTGGGGAGCTGATTGCAGTATGCTTTGATTCATCATATGTTGTAGCGCTTCTCATGAACTCTGAGTTTCTTTTAATTTCTTTTATTTCTTTAGGTTTTACTCTTTTAGTTAGCAGAAGTGTGCTTATTCAATTAGTCATGTCATTGATCTAAATATATCAAAGTCTGGTGAAGGTTAACTTGTGAATATTTTTGTCCTGGCATTGCAAAGCCAAAAACTTACTTTGAACTATCCTGATTGCCTCATTGATATGTAGTTCGTTGTCGCCTCGCTAATTTGCATCCTTTTAACACATGCAAAGTTTTGACAGAGAAAGCTTTTCATAGAGTTATGGCCTCGGAGGAGGCCAAATCATACTAAACGACGACATACATTGCACAAAGGACACAGTGTTTGCTTCCTGTTGTATTTGTTCATTGTGTTTGATAGATAATCGATGTACACTAATATGATGTATGATGGACACGATAAGAGAATTACGCTGTTTTCCATCGAGCATGTGCCAGGACTTTGTTTATTGTAATTAACATCAGTTACACAACTTTTAGCATATATATATATATATATATATATATA
>NC_020497.1:22221129-22226503 GCF_000184155.1 Fragaria vesca subsp. vesca | reverse complement strand
ATTTCCCCGTAAATGTCTTGTTTTGATCGATTTAATTGGAGATTCATGAAGAAACTAGAAAGTTTTCTCATCAAACTAGTGTCAAGGTGGTAGTTGCTTATGGAGGAGCGCCAATTAATAAACCAACAGGTACGTTTGTAAATTAAGCACGCTGTGGTATTTCGATCTTATGTTTCGAATCCTGAAAATTCTTCAACACACTAAGATGAAAGTGAACCGAGCAACTAATATGTAATATTTTGATCCGGTTATTCACATCTTATTATCATGTATGTATTTTAATACCGTTAACAAAATTGAAACCCAAAAAAATAGTCCTAAATGTTTCCAATACATGAGGTGAGGACTTGAGGTCAAATAAAATGTACTCTTATTATGAGCGTTTAATTTGATCGGATCAAAAATGAAATTGAAAAGAAGGAATTTAAGGTCTCTAATCTTCATTCGATATTCGCATACGGTGATTTGAGGACTTGCACATTAATGGTGCAAGTGCATCTTGATGCGTGAAATCCGCTCCGTTGCAGATGATATGATATTTGGCTGCTCTTGATAGGATGCTGAACATGCCTCAAAATAATGTGGAGAACTGTTGAACATGCATGCTGTAGTTCTTTGTTTTAGGTAGGTTTAGCGAACCTAATTAAATTTCTGTTATTCATTATCATTTGTTTCCTGGTTAGATCTGGGTAATTATATTAATCATGATCTCTAGTTGAACTCTAGTTGAATAAGGAAGACTCATTTACTTAATAAGATTCTGTTTCCTGATTACATCAGACTGTATTGTATTTTTCTCTATATAAAGGTCCCTTGATATTGTTATTCTACAACAAATCCACTATCACTATTCCTCTATCTCTATCGATCTTTCAAGCCTTACCATGAGGAAAACCAAACCAACGTCCATGAAGAAAAAGAAAACCAAAGCAACCCACAAAACCAAACCAGCCAACACTGATAGGAATAATGTAGAGAAACCTTGCAACATTCTGCAATTGCCAGATCACATAACTCAGGAGATCTTCGGTCAACTCCCATTGGAAGCTCTCATCCAATGCAAGTTTGTGTGCAAGTCTTGGCGCCGCTCTCTCTCTAATCCCGACTTCGCACAATTCCTAGTTTCACGAGCCCCTACTTTCCATTTTCTCAAAGACATGGGCGTAAATAATAATTGCGTCTTGGCTGACTTGAGAAGCGCCTTGGACCCCAACAACATGGTCTAGAAGCTTTCTAACCCCAATGCTTTATACAGTATTGCAGGTTCCAGCAATGGCTTCCTCTGCTCATACCGCCGCAATAATCACGGTGTCTATTTTAAGATATTGAATCCTATTATTACAAGAGAGTCTATAGCTCTTCCAATCTTTAAAGACAGGCTCAGGGATGATATGGATAATGATATCCATGCCTATGGATTTGGGTTTGGGTTTAGTTCTATAAGTCATGTCTATAAGGTGACGGTGTTTAGAGAAAGAAATCCACCATGTAATAATAAGGCGGAGTTTATGGTTTTGACAGTAACGTATCTAGTCTTGTTGTTACCCATTATGGGGTCTTCCATAATGGATTTCTTCATTGGATTTGCGAGTGTAAACGGTCTCCTAAATCTCGTTACATACGTGCCTTTGATGTAGAAAGTGAGCGGTTTGAGAGTTTACCAATGCCTGCTTATGGTGATGCTCAGCTAGGAGTGTTAAATGGTTCACTTTCTGTAACTTGTATCGAATTGCATAAGTTACAAGTTTGGCTAAGGAAGGAAGATGGGGGCAAGATGTCTTGGACCAAAGAGCTTGACGTTTGACGTTCATGACTCATGTCTGGGGCGACATCTATTCCCGTATCATATTGAAGTTTTGAAACTTATAAAGGCGAGTAGAAAAACTTCGATGAAAGTTTAATGTTAGTCAATTTTAAATTGAGCCTTTATACCCCTGCAACAAGGTCCCTTGTGAGGGTTCAAATTGATGGGATACCTTGCAGGGCTAACAAGGCTATGGAAGGTGTCCATATTCCAAGCGTTCTTTCACCTAAAGACATTATCAGGGATTACATCTCCAAAGTATGTACGTGTTAAGCATTTTGGTTCTTACTATTGGTTTTCAACATATAGCACTGTTGTGTTTGCCCAACTTAACTAAATATTTCTTCGATTATGCAGCATCTAGAGGAAGTAGCTGAGACATCTGATATAAAAATACCTGCAAGGAAGAAAAAAACGAAATGGAAGAAACACAAAATTGCTTCCACGAGGATGCCGTAGGAGCTAGAAAGAGACGTAATGTTCATATAATATACGTAATGTTCAGCTTAACTAAAATTGCTTCCCCTTCTTAGTTCGTTTTGGTTTTTCATACAATAGACGTAATATTCTTTTCTTTTTCTAGCAAAATTTCCACCTGTTTTTAATTATTTGATTTGATTGATTAACTCACCTATAGCCAATTAGGTTTGTAACTGATGTGATCACATAGTTAAGGAATCATCATTATGATCTTTCACAATGTAATATATTTTCTATCTGTTTTGATCCATTTCTCAATGTAATATCGATATGTCATATTGTGATTATTGTCAATGCAATTTGAGCCTCGCCAAAAATTCAAGAATATATATAAGATATTGAATGGAACTTTATAATATCTCATGCCCAAAATTAAGAAGAATAGTTGGATGCTGCTGGGTATATGTATAGTGAGTGAAGGAAGAAAGGGCATGGACATTAGCTAGCTCAATTTAGTAATGGGATCATTCTGGACGTAGCCGATTTAAAGTGATCTCAACTTCATCAACAACTTTTCAGAAGATGGTTCTAATCACTCTACGGCCGGGCCGTGGTTGTTGGGGTAATGAGTTCTGTATGCATTGGTAAAACATGCATTTTTCTTCTTAAAAGAAACACACAGATTATATTGGGTGGTTACTTTGTGCATGTTGTAACTCCATCACTCAGGTAAACCTTTTATTTACTCAATTACTCATATATATAAGCATGATTTCTACTACTAATTTTGTTTCATGGTACGCAGATTTCTTTTGATCAAGCCGTTTTACATCACATAGGATATGATAGGTATACGTATGTACACACATGTTTTATTTGTGCTTGACATCCAAGTATCTAGATGGAACAATGTCATTTTAATAGGGCATACAGTTTATAGTTCATATTGTCATCCATGATCTTAAACTTGAGCTAAATGGGCACCGATTGAGTCTTCAATTTCGAACAGTATATCAATCATTCCCTCATCAACTATAATACTCCATCCTATTCAGTATATCATTTTGCATGTCTTATATATAAAGCTGAATAATAGGAAAATAATATACAGTATTATTGTTGATTGAATTGTCCATGTTAAGGATATGGGCGCTACAGTTTCGATCAGAAAGAAATAATACTGTTTCCTTTAAAAAGACAAAGTTGGTGTTTTTTAAGTTCTCATTTTTTTAAATGGTGGGACCCCCGGCCCACCTCGGCCCGCTAAGCACCGACCGCCTAACCACGCTCTGTATCCGCCTAGCCCGCTAAAAGCCCAGTCCGTATAATATTTTTTTATATTTTTTTTAATTTCTTCAACACCAAAACCTTAAATCTAAAAACCGGAGCTCTCCTTTCCCTATTTTGCATTACTAAATTGCAAATTCTCCAAAACCTTCAGAGTCGCCGGAGACATGGAGAGAGTAGCTTCTTACAGCCAACATCTTCAGGTTCATCTCTAAATTTCTGTGTATTCAACTTTTATTGGGTTTTTTTTTGTGTTTTTCGTACCTCAATTGTACTGGCTAGACATTTTGGAACCCACTACAATGGCTTTGAAAACCCCAGAATCAGGGAAAGTTTCATGGCTGAATGACGATTTACTTGGTCTAATCTTAACAAGGATTGAAGTTAAAGATGACAGGAAATCGTGCTCCGAGGTTTGCAAACAATGGTTGAGAGTTGAAGGACTAAGCCATTCATCAGTTGTGGTTCTTCATCCACACGATTTTCTCATTACTGCATTAGCTAGGTTTCCGAATTTGGTCAAATTCGAAACATGGAAGCCTATGAGTGACACAGACCTTGAGTTCTTAGCCCAAGCATGTCCGAAACTTGAGACTATTAAGATGAATTGGCGTGATGAATATGGTGTTGATTGTGGCGTTATGAGTGAAAGAGGTCTTAGGGCTTTGGGAAATGGGTGTCCTAAACTGGCTAAGGTTTGTGTTTTCGGGGAAGGAAGGATAGGGGCTTATGGAGTTGCTGTGCTTTTGCATTATGCTGCTAACTTGAAGTGTTTGTGTTTGGGTGGTAATAGCCTGATTTCAGACGAAGCCCTTGAAGCAATTGGGTCTGCATTATGTTTCATTGATACTCTGAAGCTGAAAGATTCTCGCAACATTACCGATCGCGGATTGGATTCTTGGCAAGTGGGAATACCTCAAAAACCCTGAGAAAATTGATCCTTGTGGGGTGCCATAGAATCACTGATACTGGGATCGTGCATTTGAGTGCCAATATGCGTATCTTGGAGATCCTGGGATTGTCTCTCGGTGCCGAACAGCTAATTACTGAAACTGCAGGTGTGGCTATCACTGCAATCCAAACCCTCAAGGTATTGAAATTTGATGGTCGCTGGGACGTGTCATCCCCTACCAGGGATGCTCTTTTACAATAGTGTCGCAACTCAATCCGCTCTCTCAGTCGAGTTCTATACTTGGAAATTTTAAGTATGATAATGATATATAGTTGTTCTGAGGTGTGACGCGTAATGCCTGACGCCTGAAAGCTGGCCATTGGAGTCTGTAATGGTGGTGAACCAACTTAGAAGAGTCGGTCATCAACTTTGTCTAGAATTAGTTTTTTGTGACTTCCTTCGTCTCGGTAGGTTTTAGTTAGCAGAGGTGTGCTTCTTCATATGGTCATGTGATTGAACTAAATTTTCATAGGCTGATGAAGGTTAACTTATGCATATGCCTGTTTTTGTCTTAGCATTTCATAAAACATCTTCTATTCACCTTTAAGAAATCTTTTGACTTGCATTCAGAAAAGAGAAACATTATATAGACAATCTACATTTAGCAAGATCTTGAAGCAGAAGGAAAGACTGAAGGCTGTAGCAGCATCATCTTTTATTTTTACACACAGTCACATAGTATGAGCTTGGTTATAACTAGCATGCGATATGCGTAATACACATGTATGTATCACCAGTTAAAGCTAATAGACTCGAATTGCAGGTTCTGTGCCAAACCAGATGAACAAAGTTTGGCAACCTCATGCCTCATCTCTTTCGGGCCACAAGCCAACACTCCGATATCAGATCCTTTAGTTTCCGATAGAAGTTCTGCAAAATAGTGCAACAAAATCAATCATCCATGTTTCCTG
>NC_020497.1:22220278-22221109 GCF_000184155.1 Fragaria vesca subsp. vesca | reverse complement strand
TGAAGGGGAAAGCTTTCAAGTTCTCTATCATCAATAGTTTGTTTGGGTACTTCCACATTAAGAATTTGATTTCTTTCCATGGCATTTTGGTTCTTGCACCAAATGAAAACTGCACTAGAGACTATGAAAATGGAGGCACAAACCAAAAACATGTACCAAAGGCAAGTGAAGGAGTAATGGTAACTTTCACCAGTGTTGTGGTCAATCGGGTATATATAGAAACGAGTGACAATGCCCAAAACAAAGAGAAACAAGACAAATGAGGATGAGATTATAGCAGCAAGCCATAGCCAACTTTTGGGCCCTAGAATACCAGAAATGGGTAAATCCGATGGGTTTGGCTTAAACCATGTAGTTTGGGATGGCTTTTGGGAAGGTAGAGGCTGCTGCTCTGTCTCCCTTGTAACATAGGCTTCTATTTGCAACTGTATCTTGGTAAGGTCTGAAAGTGTGCCGGAAATTGGAAGCAATAGTTGTAGCATTGAGAGATCAGCTGAGTTTTTGAATGCACAGATCAGATGTACACTTGGAACATGGCAATCTGGTTTAGTGCTTTGGAAAATGATTTCTCGGATAATGGAAATCATAGGAGTAATTCCACTGCCTCCACTTACCATCACCAAACCCTTGTGCCTTATAAATTGTGATGAAGTAGGGCCATAAGGTCCTTCAACAGAAACTTGGATATGCTCCACAGAATGAGAAGCTAGTTGCTTATAAAGTTTCTGAGACCAACTTCCTTGACACTTAATCACAACGCTTAGCTTGTCTGCCTCCATGTTAGAGTTTGATGTCACTGTAAATGGGTGCCATTGCAACTTTGATATGCTA
>NC_020497.1:22208180-22220258 GCF_000184155.1 Fragaria vesca subsp. vesca | reverse complement strand
AAGATGCTAGTAGGATTATAATCCAATCCTGAAACAAGAAGAAAATCCTGCTAATGAATATAGAGGAAAAATAGAGCAACTCACAATTAGTTAATAAGAGAGAAAATGCAATCATCTTCATCCTTTAAAGTCCTTAGTAAGTGTTACCTTTGATCTTGGAGAAGTTGAGCTCAAGGGTTTCACAAGGTAAAACCCGTGCTGAGACTAGGGCAGCATGCCGGGAAGATTGTAAGAATCTCAAGTATCGATCGACGGCAAAGAGGAAGATTCCGGGAAGGATCATACAGAAGTAGGAAGCACCAACATGTAATACGTAGAACAAGATATAGAGTGGGTAGAGCTGATGCGTATAGTAAAACACTTCAAACATTTTCCTTCTAACACGAGGAATGCTAGTCACCCACATTGCCACTGCTAATACCATTGCAATATCTCCAGCTACGTTTGATACATAAGTCTTGCTCCATTGTAGCAGCTGCATATATCATCAGTTCATCACCATAGTTAAGTTTATACTTCAAAAATTATGATCGAAAACTTGAATTATCAATAGCAAGCACATACAAACGTACCAAAACCATTTGATGAGTCATGCCCCAGTAGATGATGAACCCTAAAGTATGTATAGCAAAGAGAATCGTGGAGAGATGACCAAGCCATATATGGTACTTGATACTCGACTCCGATGTGAGCCCAAACATGTGTAGAATCGAAGAGCTTCGAGTCACAGGAAAGAAGAGAAACGCCCAGCAAATGTTCCCAATGTATCCAAGTCTCAACGATACGCTTCGAAATTTGGCTTGCCATACTTCGTCAATGCTCATCATCGTAGTCATATCCATTTGCCTATGGAGGTGGCCGCCGAAGCTGATGATCAAGTAGTTAACTAGAGACCAAACCAAGAGTGCAATGAACATTAGGCCAAACCCTAGCTCCATTGCCGTGACGACCCCTAGAGGAGACGCTACAATCACCGGACGTCTCAAGAAGCCGGCAGCAACCGGTGACCTAATCGCGGTGGAGTTTTGTGACTTCTTCTGAACTAGATGAAGATAAACGCAGCTCAGCACTGCTACAAACATCACTGGAAATGAGAAGAGCAGCAGATTTGTCCCTGCATGCGAGCCAAATATACGTAGCTAATCAGTGGAAGATGAAAATGGAAGTAAGATATATATGTACGGGGAAGAAGAAAGTTTAAATCTTATATTCTTATATACCTTGAACTCCAAAATAAGTTGAAGTGAGATGAGCTTGAAGCTTGGGAGTCCAGACAAGTTTGTAAGTTTTTGTTGGCACCATAATCCAAACGATGAGCCATCCAGCAAACACCAGAAGCAATATCAACCTAATGATCATGTTGTTCATTGAGTCGTTTAGTTTCAGAGATTTAAATGATTGAAGGCATTGTATATAGTAGTACCATTTCCCACCTATTTATAAGCTCGATCGGCTAAGCTTTCACTTACATTCTTTGCCCGTTTACTTTTTAGCATAAACGCAAAAGTATTGCCTACTTCATTTCCATTATTTTGTTCTAATTCAACTAGATTATTCTTAGATATATTAATACATATATACCTTATAATTTATTAAAGTCAAAATCTCTACTCAAAATATGACATTCATCTATTTATCTATGCAAAATTCTGTTGTTTGTTAATGTATGACATACATACTTGTTTGTTTTGACAAGCAAATTTTTCAAAACAACCCACCCTTACTGCGCGTGATCTCCCCTTTCTAGTTGTTTTTTTCAGTTTATATATTTTACACATCAGTATAATAGACAAACCCGTTATTTATAAGTTATTACAAGATTTTTACCATGGGACTACAAAAGTTTAGACCGACGTCGATTTGAATAGAACATTATTCGCTTTCTTATCCGTAATAATCTTCTACCTGATGATGTCTAGCTAGAATGTCGATATTTCAAACATTTACAGTAGGTACGGTACGACTTGCATTATTCTATAAAACTTGCCCCTTCCACAATTTCTTATACTTTATCGTTGATACATTGATGCGAGGGACTCCATCTCGGGGGTGCTTCATTTTTAAATTTTTAAATTTCCAGCACATGACGACTTAACTGGTTTTGTGGATGTATAGTACGTACGTTCATGGTGCCTAATTCGGTTTAGTAGTACAACATTGGCCAGTAAGGTTGACACCTTTGGGTATTGTAAGTACAGTTGACAATCAGATTATCACACTCCAAAAGAAAGTACATGTAGTCGATGATCTCTTGATGTGTACTTAAGGACAACTAATATACTCATCACTTGACATGCAATAGTACAAGTAACGGAATTCTATAGTGCTCCGGCTTGTTATCTATCATGTGCATCACACTGTTAGATGATTGATAAGGGATTTCTCGATCTAATCTAGAGGTTCACGATAATGTAACATAAGAATCGAAATATTAGAAAATAAACAATTCACACAGATAATATTCTTTTCAGTCTGTAACGTACCAGACTGTCTTATCTCGAATCACGCTTCATAGATTAAGTTTATAATTACGTATAAGTTGGAATAATTCGAAATTTCAGTCTGTGACGTATCAGACTGTTTTATCTCAAAGCACGTTTCATAGATTAAGTTTATAATTACGTATAAGTTGGAGTGATTCGAAAACTGATATGTCAATAGCGTGTTGTAGTGATTTTGATATATGTATAATGCACGTTGGAAGGTGTTGTGAGGATTTCTGTATTAATGCAATTATGTGAGGTGTAATTGGGTTACCGACTTACCGTATAATGCATGACTAACACTAACACTGTCAAGAAATAATTCATAACTTTTTAGTTTTTACATTTTTTTCACCTTGCTAAGAATTAAGAAATAAAAGAATTGTATATAACATTACGTGGGATGATGCCAACGATTATAAGAAGTGTCACATTTATTTTATTTTCTTCACAAATTCTTAGTGTCAACTAAACTAGGGTGGTCTCATCCAAAACTAGAGATAAATAAAACAAATTATTGCATAAACATCATTTGAGTTAATTAATAGCATTGAAATTTGCAATTTCCAACCCAAGTTTATCAAGATATAGAATTTTAAATCTAAAATGATGATGGCCAATCATGATTATGAATATGAAGCATATGATTCTGTTAATCATTTGAAAGCTTAACTATATTTAGGTGGAATGAATAGGAAGAAAACTACCAACCACAACACGTATGTTCTACAAGTGTTTAAGGACTATGATTCCAAAACCAATGCCCAGAAAAGTTGCAATGGAAACACCAAAAATGCCTGCAAGAATTGCCGGAACAACCAAAGAATGCCATCCTTTCGCGGTGGCCATTCCACCTGCTGTCGTCGGCCCTCCAATATTGGCATTTGATGCCAAAAGTAACAGCTTTAAATCAAAGTGAAACAGCTTTCCCAATCCCAGGATCACAGCAAGATGAACTGTTACTTGAACTAAAGCAAACACAAAAATACTAGGAGCGGTGATCATCACATTCCATATGCTCCCACTAGCACCCAGCACAGCAAAGAACACCTGTGCATGTAAAGCATAACATGTCGGTATATATATGTATCAAACTATAACTCAATACATGTGAAACTCTAAGTAAGAAGAAGAAGAGACTTGCAGTTACCTGCATCAAGACTAATGCAATAGTGTCACCAGAAGGTGCAAGGTATGTGAAATATGTTGGAAGAAGGGTAGCTAAAATGACAACAAGAGCTGTTATTACTGGCAGGATGCCTCCTTGAATTCCAAATAAACTTGTGAGATATGCAGAAGCCTTGCATATCACAAAAGATGTAGCAAGAGCAGTTGCTGTTTCTAGTACTGGGAGTTTCCTTTCAATTTGGGATTCCATTTTCATTGAAACATCTGCCAGTAAGTTTCAGATATGTAAGCAATATCTGTAGGCGTTAGTTTTAGATGGAGGATCTTAGAGAAATAACAAACAAGAAACATGATATAATCAAGTATTATTGACAGAAGGAGCGAGAGGTTTTGTCATACCATCTGGTGAGGCCTCAGGAGGTATTTTAGAGGCGAAAGCAAACAAGACCATGAAGTACAGAGCACAGATGACATTGTCTGCTGCTACTCCTGCGGCCAAAACTGATGGGGAAACACCGAGGGCCTCTGAAATCGCAACATAGTTAACAGCTACAGCAATCAACCAAAAAAGAAAAAGGAGGAGGAACAAAACATAATTAGGAACTTATATAGCAAAACACACCAATTCAGAATCAGCAAACTATTCAAAAACTGAACAAATTTACTAAGGGATCATGGAAACATTGTTGAGTTCAGGGTGCAAGCTCTAACTTGGACACGGAATCAACAATATGATTTTCACTCAAATACTTTCACTTTATATTAGCTACTGGTGGCTGAATATAGGTGTATCATAAACAGCTACAACAAGTATTCTGATCAAGTATCTAAGTGTGCCAAACTGCATCATCATGACTTTATATCACCTTCACTGTAATGGCAAACTATAAATCTAGGCAATTGCTTAACTGAATTAAAGATTAGAGCTTTTATGCAAAACTATATCCAAGAACCAAAATTTCTGTAACAACAACAGCAGGAAATAATGAGAAGGCTTCGTGCCAAATTCAATATACATACTCATATGAACTTCAATATACATGTGTGACATTCCAAGAGTACAAAGGCGAATTCTTAGACTTACATCCACCAATGTAGCTACCCATGAGAGCAGCAGCAATCTTCCAATTATCTTGACCAAGTGACCGCATAGGCACCATCAGAAACGCCACCAGAGTCCCAACCATAGTCGCAACTGTCACAAAACTAGTCATCACTCCTCACACACATTTTCAAGTTACAAAAATACTCTTACCAAAATGCAAAAAACTACCCGAAAAATCGAACACTACCTGATCCAAGCAGGAAAACTAAGAGCAGAGTCCCAGTGGAACTCGCCACACTGCGCAAGTCTGCTCGAAACAACAGCAACGGAATAGCCAATGGCAGAAGAAACTCCAACACAATCGAATAAGCACCCGCTTCATGAGGAATAATGCCTACATTACTAGCTGCAAGACCAACTAAAGTGCTTACAAGAGCAGCACTCACCATCCCACCAATCTTTGTCTTCTCCGACCTTCCAAACAAACCTCACATAAAAAGTCAACTACATTATCTAAACCTACTTCAATAGTTGTTGAATGACAAACAATATTACTGTATCTATAATTCTATATTACCAGAGGCCGAAAGCGCCGGTGGCGAAGAGGGCGGTCCATAGACCCCAGTGGTCGTCCGGAGAGATGATAGGCTGCCTGAGCTGTGACCTCACCCGTAAGTTGCGGGGAGAATGAGTCAAAGGCCGGAGGGGAGTTTTGTATAGTGTATGGGAGGGAAAGGGTGTGGGTTCGGGTCCGGGTCCGGGTCCGGGTCCGGGTCTGGGTCGGAGTTCGGATTTGGGCTTGGATAGTGAACCTAGGGATTGACATGAGAGTGATGATGTGGTGGTTATGACGGGAAGGGAGAGTGTGACAGAACTCACAGAAGCCATGAAAGGTTTGAGGAATCTGAATGAGGCTTCAGTGGTGTGTTCTGTACTTGCGTTTATGTTTTTCTGGTGACGTGGCAGGTGTTCTGATGACATGGCAGGTTGAAAGCTCGTGAAGCGGTCCACGTGGATTCTCATCCTATTTGTCATCTAGTAATCTTTAACTCATATGGAATCAAATGCATTCAACACCGACGTGGTTCAACCTAGCAAGAAAATTTATAATCTATCGGTAGGAAATTAGCTGAAATGTAAATGCGACGACGAACATGGGTTATCTATGTATTTATTTTCTGCTAATGATACTACAGCAAAGTAGGTTTTGACCCATTTCTGCTAATGTTGAGTGGAATATTTTACATGGCTTTTAGAACGGCGACCCCAAATCCAATGCCGAGGAAAGTTGCGATGGCAATGCCAAAGATGCCTGCAAGAATTCCAGGAACAATCATAGAATGCCATTCTTTGGCTGTGGCCATTCCACAAGCTGTTGTAGGGCCTCCGACGTTGGCATTTGATGCTATAAGCAGCAACTTGAGGTTGAATCCTAGTAGCTTTCCCAATCCAAGTATCATAGCAAGGTGGACAGCAATCTGGACTAAAGCAAAGAGGAAGATACTAGGAGCAGTGTTGATCACACTCCATATGTTTCCACTTGCTCCCACCACAGTGAAAAATACCTGTCAATTCTCGCAAACATGAACGAAAATCATTCCACAAGGTAAAATATGATTCCACAAACACTAGTCAGTTTCAAGGGAGAAGAGAAAAGTCGTCACCTGCATTAGGATCATGGCCATAGCTTCACCAGATGGTGCAAGATATGCAAACTGTTTCGGAAATACAGTCGCAAGAACAACCACAATGGCTGTTACGGCTGGAAGGATACCTCCTTGAATTCGAAAGTATTTTGTGAGGTAATAGCCACTCTTGCAGATGGCTAAGGACACAGCAAGGGCCGTAGCAGTTTGTACCAGAGGAAGCTTGTTTCCATTGTCAGATTCTGCATCGTTTGCAGTGCCTGCAAAATCCAGTTCCAGCGGTTACAAGTTACAAGTTCCGTTCCAGATATATGATAGTCATACAATTGTAAACATATAAGATACAATTTTGCACACCAGTATCAGATATTGGAGCTTCTGCAGGTACTCTTGAAGCCAATGCAAACAATGTCGAGAAATATACAGCACAAATGACATTATCTGCTGCTAGTCCAGCAGCTAAAATTGACGGAGTGACCCCAAGAGCATCGGCTATGGCAACGTAATTGACAGCTACATGAATCCAATTGTATAACTTAGATAAGTAATTACGATATGGAAAAAGAAACATACAGCCGAGATGTATCACAACTTCAAAGAACAATCTTTAGAAATAGGTTTCTGTGTCCAGCTCTATAGAGTGGCAAACACATTACCTCCACCAATGTGTCTACCCATGAGTGCAGCTGCTATTTTCCAACTATCTGGACCAAGCGCTCGCATAGGCACCAATAGATATGCCACTACCGTTCCAACTGTCGTCGCAACTGTTGCAACACAACAAATTAGACAAACATCACAACTCCGAGGATAAGCAGTATCCATGATCAAAACAACGAATTGCTGACTTCCACAAGAACACAATACACCTCAAAATGATCCAAATCATTCACAGCATGACAACTACCATGGAATATAACAATCCTAGCAAATCTAACAATGCACACACAGGACTCAACAAAAATCAAACATAAATAACTCGATATTCTACCTGATCCTAGCAAGAAGGCCAAGAGCAGCGCCCCGGTTGATTTGATCACACGGCGCATATCCGCCCTGTACAGCAGCAATGGCACAGCCAGAGGCAGCAGAAACTCCAACACAATCGAAAACGCCGGCGCATTCGACGAAATCACTCCCAAATTGCTAGCAGCAAGTCCAATCAATGTGCTCACCAACGCGCCGCTCAATGCACCGCCAATGTTGGTGTTCTTCTCCGACCTTCACTCATCCAAACACCACAAAACACACTCAATTATCCAAAATCACAAATCTTTTCACATCTTTAGTTTCAAATTCTTGGAATCACAGAGAGATTGTGAGTTACCAGATACCGAAAGCGCCGGTGGCGAAGAGGACGGTCCAGTTGCCCCATTGGTCATGAGGAGAAATGAGCGGCGCTTGGAGCTGGAATCTGGCGGTGACAGATCGGACGGAGTTAGCCGGAGCCGGAGCCGGAGGAGAGAGAAAGCTCTGCTGCTGTTGCCTTGTGTTGATTAACTGGATTGAGCTGCCACCGACGGTGGCGCGTGAGAGACGGACACTCAGGTTTTGGCGGGAAGCGAAACTTGACCGTTGCGACCCTGCCGGCGAAGATGAATGGGATCCAGGTAAGACGGTGAGCTTCGATGCCATGGCCATCGCCGGCGAGTGCCGAGAGAGAGAAGAGAGATTGTGATTTGAAAATTGAGTGGTTCACTTGAGGAGTGGACTCTTTTAGCTTTGTTCATTGACTCTGATCAATATATAATTCCCAAATTTATTCCTTAATTACTTGATTAGTTATAATAAAAAATTTAAGCTTTAATGGAACTAATAATCAAACTCGAAAAATGATGAAGTTGCTTGAGTTGTAAGAATCGTTTTCAGAAAGGACGAGGTTACAATATCAAACATCTGATGTGATCCTGAGATCGAATCCAATGCATTTCGCGTTCGATTTCGGTGAAGTAACTGAAGTTAGGGGAATTACAGCTTAAAAAGATATAAGAGAGTTCTGGTGATTTGTTATCTTTGGACTGATGGATGATCAATGCTATTGTTGCTGCAAGGGATGTCGTCTTGCTTCTGCTTCTTGGCGCTAAAACCCTCGCCTTCCAGAGCTTTCAGTTTGTTCTTGATTGCTGCTATTTTGGAGGTCCGACTCATCTGTCCTGAACTGCTGGCCGAATGGCTTGTTTTGGTGGCCTCGCCTGATTGTCCGGAAGGATTATGTGGTTCTTGTATTAAGTATTTTTCACTGGAGAGGCGGACGACTAATGGGCGTCCGCAAGCTAGTCGCCCATGCATCTTCTCCTTGGCTAATTTTGCTTCCTGCATGCTCACTTTAATGGTGGAAATCAGGAATTGATTCAAGCAATGAGTGTTGATAGAGAAAGATAAGAAATGTACATACCTCTTCACTACTATACTGGATGAAAGCAAAGCCTCGAGGCTCTCCGCGTTTCCTGCCATGAGTATGCAGCAAGAATTCCTCGTGTACAATCTTCCCATACGGAGAGAACATCTTGATTAGAGCAGCCCTAGTTGACACAATAGGAAGACAAAATTAATTGTCATACAGATATACTAGCACTTGTGCAGCCAATAGCTCAATTCCAAGAATTTTTACTCACTCTGTTATTCTCATATCAAGGTTCCCAATGTATAGTTTTGCTTCCGTCTTTTCACCAAAAAAAACATTAGGATCCTGCACTTAGCCACCACATCCAGTTCAGAACCCGTGCTATAAAACATCAAACACAAAAGATTGAATAGACATACTCCTAGACTTTGCTAAGATTGTATCATATGCTTACAAAACTGTAGTTTCATAATAAGTACTCCATTTTTTTTGTTCACTTTTCTTCTTCTATTTAAGCAAACAGTTCAAAAACGAAACTGAATGGAAAGCTTTGTTCAGGCCGCACACAGACTGTCAAGTTCATAACCTTGATTCTAGCTCTATCCCCTCAAGTTCAACTAGCACAGCTATTTACCTATGTTTTTCAGTTTTATCCTTCATCAAGAAAACAACACACCAAAGGCAGTACCTAACAGCACCACAAAGACACATGTTCCCCCTAACCCCTTACCCAAAGCAGTCACTTAAGCATACACCATTTGCTCATATATGACACAGTGCTTACCATAGCAGTTCAAGTTCCAGCTTCACAAGCCTAAAACAAGCTTCTTAAAATCTTACAACTCTGCTTGCACCTGCATGTCAACATAGTAAAAGAGCTCAATTCACTCACCAAACCAAAATCATTCTAATAACTTGAAGTATACATCTTATCTTAATAAGCATATGAAAACATTCAGGTCAATTTCGATACAGATTTGTTGAGGCCATAAATGGATTCTAATTGCTAGGCAATGGAATCTGTAACTTGAACAACACTGAATTCCCATATTCTGTCAACTGCTGGATGCTTAAAAACCACAAACTTGAAACTTTATTAGAATCCATTACAAGCAAAAACCTCTTATCTTATAACATCTTCAATCTACGTGCAAAAAGATTGAATTTTTATTCATTCAAATCCCAGAAACTTTGTTGCTGAATCCATCAAATTTGCTAAGCTAGATGCAATTGGATTAATAAAGGGTTACGATAACAACGAAAAAGATTGAATCTTTGACAATAAAATTTCTCGAATTGAAAATTGGTAGGGTTAATTGGTACTTACGTGAATACTGAAAGCGATTCAATTGCTTCAGAGAGTCGTTAAGATGGGAAGCAAGGGCAGATTCATGGACAGACTGGGGCTGCAACCAAAGAATCAAGCTTCAAATAGAAGAGCTTTAGATACGACACCGTTTTGTATGTGTTGAGGGTTTTGTATAGGATATTAGAAAATGAGGTTATTGCATTTTGGTATCTGCTTTTCATTGTATTGCAATTGAGGTCTCTCCCTACTTTGGATACACAATTCAGTCCTTGTACTTAGTAACCTTTGCATTTTGGTTTAAGAAAAATGAAGAAATAATGATTGGTAAAAATTTTATACCGTTGGACGTTTAAATATACGGTGCAATCATAATTTACATATGAAACCATTATGTATATGTATATATTCTTTAATCTTAAGTATTCACACTAGAATTATGACCCGCGCTTTGCCGCGGGATTTGCGAGATTTGTGTTCATAATTTTTCTTCTTTTATTCTTATTTCTAATGTATCAAAGTGCAAGATCTATATAGATTTAATTTGAAATACTTAATAACAAAGCACTTATCATAGTAGTAAAAATATATCTCTTATGTTCTTTCTCCTCAATTATTTCTTTCACTATTTTTCCAATCTACTTTTTTCATCAGAGACATAACAAAGCAAATTTTAGAGGGTCCTTTCTAGATAGTGTGCGAACTGCGAAACCCAATCTACTATTTTTTTTCAGCAAAAACAAAAAAACAAAAAACTGGCGCGAGCCCAAAACTGTTTTTTACTATAGATAAACAGTAAATCATTGTAGATAAACAGTGAGCAACAAATAGATATATAGTAAATATGCACGCTTAAAGAGAATAGACATTGTGTACTAAAGAGGATAAAAGTATAATTGTGATGATGATCTACACTGGTATTTTACCCTAGTAACAGAAGGAAAGGTTAAAATTTAGACAAATATGAGATTTATCATATAACAGTACTGTGTGACGTATGTCTTGCTCAATTTGATGTCACAACAACTGTGAGAGGTGTCCATTTTTCAATATTGGAAGAGCTTTAAGATAGTGACATTACTCCACCCACAAACCTGAATGAATTTTTTAAGCAATTTTGGTCCACCACCATGAAATCTTTGATTGAATTCTGATACACTTGGCCTCCATAGAGTCTGATCTGTAAGACGCGTGTACTCTCACTTAGTCACTTTGGTTTCTACGGCAATTACATTGATAATGCTAATCTGTTTAGCACCAGAAACATGTAGAAGAAAAATGGGAGCAAGTGGCTATAGAGCTTGCCCCCATATCTCAGATTCTCAGTGGCCAAATTCCACTCCGCTGGCATGCATTAATGCTTTTTGATCGAACTCTTCCTAAAGTCATCCATTTCAATCAATGCCTTAATCTTAAACAGTTTACAGTTGTGTTTGGTGAAAAGGGTTTTGAAAGTTTCATAACATTATTGAATTTCATGACTTTTAGTTGTGTTAATGCCTACAATTATAAAAGTGTCATATAGTGTTTTGAAGTATTACTCTTAGTTGTGTTAATGCCTACGATTATAAAAATGTCATATAGTGTTTTGAAGTATAATGTTAAATGTTTTTATGACGTAGAGCACATAGCAAACAGTGTAGAATAGAATTCTGGAACATATGTTAGGACTTTCACAACAAAGCCTTAGACCTTTTTTTACTTCAGTGTCTGGACTTTTGCTGTTTGGAAGCTGTGTAATTTGTACCCAGTTTGAGCAAAAATGTCAAAAAGACACTAGCTTTTTTGTCCTTGTCTCCAAACACAGACCCCCATATTAAACCTTCTTCACTTCCATTAGTCAGAGCCAAAACTAGCTCTCAAGCTCTGTCTTCCACTCTCTTCTTCACTCTCTCTCTCTCTCTCTCTCTCTCTCTCTCTCTCTCTCTCTACTCTACTCTCTCTCTACTCTCTCTCTCTCTCTCTCTCTCTCTCTCTCTCTCTCTCTCTCTCTCCCCTTGCCTCCAAATCCACCACATGGCTGGCGCCGGCATCCACCCTACCACCAGCAATGGGCCCGGCGGCAGCCCTCCTCCTCCCCGGCAATCGCCGCTGCCATTCTTAACTCTGAGAGGGTAAAAAGATTA
>NC_020497.1:22190288-22208160 GCF_000184155.1 Fragaria vesca subsp. vesca | reverse complement strand
TGTCTTCCTACTCTCTTCTTCTCTCTCTCTCTCTCTCTCTCTCTCTCTCTCTCTTCTTCCATGGACAACTTTCACTTTCTCTCTCTAACACTCCTCTCTCTCCTCCACTTCTCAGCCTCCTTCACTCCCTCAGACAACTACCTCCTCAACTGTGGCTCCTCCTCCAATGCCTCCCTCTTCAACCGCGTCTTCCTCGGAGACTCCAATTCCGGGTCGGGTTTTGTCTCCCCCGCCCGGTCCATTTCAGTCACCAACAAAAGTCCACCTCAAACTTCACCCTCCCTTTACAACACAGCAAGAGTTTTCACTACTACTTCAAGCTATAGCTTCAGCATCAAGAAAATCGGAACTCACTTGGTACGTTTTCACTTCTCACCGTTTTCGGCTCAGGGTTTCGATTTGAGGTCGGCTAACTACACCATTTCGGTTAACCTGCTTGTTATTTTTACTCATGCACATGTAAATGGAACAGTGATAAGAGAATATATAATTAAATCCGAGACCAATGTGCTTGAGATTGTGTTTAGTCCTTTGGGAAATTCGGGTTTCGGTTATGTGAATGCAATTGAAGTTTTCACAGCTCCTGATGACCTTATTTTGGACTATGGTGTTAAGTTGGTGAGTGACAATGTAGATGAGTACAGAAATCTTTCTTCACAGGTTTTGGAGACTATACATAGGATCAATGTTGGGGGTTCAAATTTGACTCCTTTTAATGACACTTTGTGGAGATTTTGGGTCCCTGATGAGGAGTATCTTGTTCTGAAATCGGCTGCTAAGCGTGCCTCGACTACTCATGTGCCGAATTATCAGAGTGGAGGTGCAACTAGGGAGATTGCGCCGGAGAATGTTTATATGACTGCGCAGGAGATGAATAAGGATAACTCAACTGTAGCTGAGATGTTTAATATTACATGGAAGTTTCCAGTGGCTTTTGGTGGTGCTCCGCATTTAGTTAGGCTGCATTTCTGTGATATTGTAAGCAAATCGCTAAACTTGCTGTACTTTGATGTGTATATCAATGGATATGCTGCATACCGGGATGTTGATCTATCGGTGATGGCATCCAACGAGCTTGCGTCTCCTGTCTATATTGATTTTGTTGTGGATTCAGATGATTCGGGGGTGATAGAAGTCAGTGTTGGTCCTTCTGATATCAGTAGTCCTATGAGGAGTAATGCAATATTGAATGGGGCAGAGATCATGAGAATGGTGAATGTGTCCAATTTACATGCGCAAAATGTGTCTACTGCTTCTAAGAAGAAAAACATATGGATTTGGGTGGCTCCAGTTGTTGGAGGAGGCTTTCTTGTTCTGTGTTTGGCAGTGATTGCAGTTTTACTTGCTTTAAAGCGCAAGAAAACGAAGAAGAAACTACAAACCAGACCTTCAGAAAGTGCGAATTGGACACCATTAAGGGTATATGGGGGTAGTTCACATAGTAGAATGTCTGAGAGGACAGCACTTGCATCTCCGGGCGCAAATGGATACTATTGCTTGAAAATCCCTTTTGCTGAATTACAAGCAGCAACAAATAACTTCGATAAGAAGCTAATTGTTGGTTCTGGTGGTTTTGGAATGGTTTACAAAGCAGTCCTGAGGAACAATACAAAGGTAGCTGTGAAGAGAGGTGTGCCTGGCTCCAGGCAAGGCCTGCCAGAATTCCAGACTGAAATAACAGTATTGTCCCAAATTCGGCACCAGCATCTTGTATCACTTATGGGATATTGTGAGGAACAGTCAGAAATGATACTGGTTTATGAATATATGGAAAAAGGGCCCTTGAAGAAACATTTGTATGGTTCAGGGCTTCCACCCTTGTCATGGAAGCAACGACTTGAAATATGCATTGGATCAGCAAGAGGCCTTCACTACCTTCATACAGGCTTTGCTCAAGGCATCATACACCGTGACATCAAATCAACTAACATTTTGCTTGATGATAATTATGTGCCTAAGGTGGCTGATTTTGGTCTTTCGAGATCAGGGCCATGTCTTGATGAAACTCATGTAAGTACCGGGGTAAAAGGTAGCTTCGGATATCTTGATCCTGAGTACTTCAGGAGGCAGCAGCTTACTGACAAGTCCGATGTTTACTCGTTCGGTGTTGTGCTCTTTGAAGTGCTTTGCGCTAGGCCTGCTGTTGATCCACTGGTTGAAAGAGAGCAAGTGAACTTAGGTGAATGGGCAATGCAGTGGCAGAAGAAGGGCATGCTTGAAAAAATCATTGATCCCCATCTTGTTGGACACATCAAACCGAGCTCTCTGAAGAAGTTTGGCGAAACAGCAGAGAAATGTTTGGCTGAATATGGTGCTGATAGGCCAACCATTGGTGATGTATTGTGGAATTTAGAGTATGCCCTTCAACTTCAGGAATCTGGGCCACGACAAGAACTGCCCGTAGGCGGTGAGAGTAATGAGCTTCCCACAAACAGTAATCCTCTTGAAGATCCCTCTCCCAGCATAAGAAGATCAGAACATGATGGCATTAGTTCTGAGATCAATACCAGCCAAGTCTTTTCTCAGTTGATGACCAATGATGGCAGATAGCCTTAATTAGGCTTGTCCTGCAATATATAATCAATACTATACAAGAAGTTTAAGGATCACCACTCTCCATATTAGGAGTTGTGTACTACCACTGAGTCAAATCTTAGAGGTATGTTTCTAAAGTATCAAGTGCCTTCACATATTCAATTTTCTTCTGATTGCTCTTAATCTTATATCATGATGTTCGTTATTCAACTGCGATGAATTTCTCAGATGTCTCTCCCTATCTTAATGATGTATGTAACTAAGAGTACATAAACTGCTAATGTTTGCTACTTTTCATTTATGTGTTTTCCATTTTTCAAGCTCCAGTTCAAACCAAAGAAGCCTATATTCATTGAATCTCATAAATCATACACATGGTGACAATGAGTCATCGGAAGCTTTCATATTTTCAGAAATGGAAATGTTCTAGCTGGCAAAGCTAGCTGTTCTGAACTAAAAGCAACCATCTTGTACTCAAACTTTAGATCTATTCTTCTGACTTTCTCTTTTTCCTTAATAAATTGGGATTGGAGAGTTCTCCAGTCCCTGTTCTAGCCAAAAAAAAAAAAAGAACAATAAATTTAAAATGAGTGAGAAGCAAATGCATAACCACATCCACAAGAAATGGGTCCAAACTTTATAGGTGATTCTTTACAGAAGTGTCAACTAGCAATGATCTGGTGAAGCATTTCATGTCTTTAATGTCTTACATGATGCATTTGGTAGCTGAAACACTACCAATCTGTATAAGGATCTGGTGAGAATGAGATTGTGGGAGCTGGTATCCCTACTCAAAAAAGTGGGTTCTTTTAATCACTTTTTGGGTCATCATTGGTTACCATCGATGTAAAAAAGTGTTGTCGATCCCTTTTTTACTATCTACAGTCACACAATGGCTCGAGTAACATTGTGTGTGAATGACTTGTAAGAATGTCAACGACATAAGAATAGAGTGCAAATTTCAATTCCTTAATATGAACGAGATAATTAGTTAGGCGCCTATCTAAATCTAAAGTTTTTTATATGATTAAGAAATACATAATAAGTAGTTTGAAGTTAAAGTCCAACTTAATTAATGATTAGTTGGCAATTAGAATACAAGAACAAGCATCATCATCGTTTACCATTCCTAGTTTTGACTCTCTCCCAAGAACAAGTCATGACGTGGAATCCTTCAAAACGACGCCGGATGCTTCACTCTGTCGCAAAGCTACCGACGTCGACGAGGGGTAGAATGGTAATCCAGACAGTCTGCCCAAACCGTTGATAATTCGCGCGGCGTGACACGTAGGTCCACACATCCAACTTGGAACTAATCATCAACCCCATTCACGGCCAGCTGTCCTAATGTCTGCCACTCCCGTAATTCCCCAAAACTTTCGGGGCTTATTTTCGTTCCCGAAATGCCCCTCAAAAAAGCGAGAAAAGGCCAAAAAGACCACGATGATTCGGTGTTTGAAAACTACCAGAATCAGTTGTGCTCTTATTTCAAAATTGAAAGACTGAGAGAGAGAGAGAGAGAGAGAGAGAGAGAGAGAGAGAGAGAGAGAAGAGAGAAGAGTCTGAGAAATTGAGAGAATCGAGGAGGGAATATTCCGATCAAGGAAACCGGAGAATCGCCGAGAGAGCGGCGGAGGCGCGAAGTGGATTAGTTCGAGAGGTGGAGAAGGAGAGGTGTTAGGGTTAGGGTTTGTGATTTTGGATTGGATTTTGGGGTTAGGGTTTGTGATTGCGGCGAGGAAAGATGGCGGAGGTGGTGCTGCATATATACGATGTGACGAATAGTGGATCGGAGAAGACGAACAGCACCATTATGCAGATCAACAAGATCTTTAAGGACGGTATTGGCCTCGGCGGCATCTTCCACAGCGCCGTTCAGGTCTCTCTTCCTCTCTGTGTGTATTTTTCTCTAGGAGTATTATAGACTTGTAGAGATCTAGGGTTTTCGAGCTTTCGGTTTAGGTTCACTGTGATTCGGTGTGATTATGTGTTCATTTTGATTGTAGAGATGACCTGTGGTGTTGACTTTTGATTGACAGCTCGTATGTGTTGCTAATTGTTAGTTTGCTAATTGGATTTGGTCTTGGTTGTACATTTTGCTTTTAAGTTGTTTGTGAATTTCGCAATTTACTGTTTTGAGTTAGCGGAATTAGTGTTTCACAGTGTGGTGGATGCGGAATGCCTTTGCTAGAACTGTTCTTTTCGGTTTGAATTGTGCACTAAGAAGCGCTAGGGATCTATATCATGACACTGTTTAGAGTTTGGGCTGTTTTTTTTTTGGCTATTAAGAGGGTTCAGCTTCATCAGAAGATTCCTATAGTTCGCCGTAGTTCATGCATTCATTTGGTTTCTGAATGACTACAGTATTGCAGTCCTTGATGGTATCTTCTTTATTGGCACAAGGTCTAATATGATTGTTGTTACTGTATATGACAGGTTTATGGAGAAGATGAATGGTCATTTGGGTTTTGTGAACAAGGAAGTGGTGTTTTCAGTTGTCCTTCAGGAAAAAATCCAATGTACACGTATCGCGAATCCATCGTCCTTGGGACAACAGATTGTTCAATCTTTAAGGTCAATCAAATCTTGAGGGAGCTTAGTAGAGAGTGGCCTGGGTATACTTATGACTTGTTATCAAAAAATTGCAACCACTTCTGTGATGAGCTATGCGAAAGACTTGGGGTGCCAAAGCTTCCAGGTAATATTATTGTTTGACTGTGTTGTTTACAAGTCATTCTCGAGCTTGAATGATTATGCTATGCAACTCAGGGATTACTTAACTGACAATAAGTAAAAGGCTCAGTGAGTTGTCCATGTACGTGTTGATTGCCCTGATAAGTGTGTGTGTGTGTGTGTGTGGTATTGATTAATTTGATGACGTTTAAGAAATGATGTTAAGGTGGCTTCCCTTGTTGGCAAATTAGCCACTAATATGCAAATCGGTCATATTTATGCTACTGATTTTGGATAGCTATAGATAGTTGCGTCTGGACCTGTTGCTTGAATAGGGAGTCGCTAAGATTATTTTCGTAGCCAATCCTTGTGTACTGTGGGATGAATTTAAAACAATACTATAATTTTAATCCCACATTGTTATTGTTTTCTGGCAAGTCTATTTTGTTGGATTCATGTTAAGAATGGTTTTTATTTGATATCCAGAGCAGTGCTCATGCCACCCTTCAAACTTGTTTCCTTGATCACCCTCTGTGGCCACCATCGAGTACAGCAAATTTGGGGAAATGATCAATTTGATGGTTTTTTCTATTTTGCATTTTCTTTTTCATCCATGTAGTGAACTTGATGGTACAAAATTCAGATGATGATACTTTTAAGATGTTTTTTTTATGTGTTTTCAAAGTCATTACATAATCTTTGTCTTTAGTCATTTATTGGTGGGTGGTGCGCAGCCAGGGGGCTCCATGACAACCATGCCAGTATGTTTTCTTCTGTCCACATTTCTTTGAGAAAGTGTCCTCTATCATGAGGATACATATTTTCACTACTGTTATAATTTTTCTTGATTTTTTGAAAAGTGTCTTGTTCGGGTTTGATTCTTTACATGCCTTGTCTTGGAACTACACTGTTAAAGTGCATACATGTGCCTCGCTTCCCTATACTTTGTAATTAATTATGTATTTGAACCTTCTTGCTACATATTGATTAGGCATTTCCATAATATGCTGTTAAGATGAGTGTCTGGTTGTTGTTGTAGTGCTGTTATGCCTTTGCATGTGAAAAATGGATGCTTTTAAATTATTGTGGCACCTGGTCTTATAGCTTTTATTCACAGGCTGGGTTAATCGCTTTGCACATGCCGGTGATGCTGCAATGGAAGTAGCAGGAAACACAGCAGTTCGAGTGAGTTATCTTCTGTTGAATGCATAATCCGGGGTGTTCAGCTAGATTTTGTCATTGCTGATATTATCTCTGTTTCAATCTGGTTATTTCAATCTGATTATCATTGCGGGATGCTTGTTTTTAAGTTTGATTTTCAGTGCCCATGGTGGTAGCATGTGCACAGTGCATACATTGATGAAATTTTTGAAGTTTGCAGAATTGTTTGATTTGGCCTCATTTTGGATATTATGATGCCTATCCTCACATTTCATTTTTAATGAAATGTGGAGTACTATTGTAACTTATTACTAATATGGTCATCATAGTTAAACTCTTGCTATTAAGGTATATGCTCTTTGTGAATTTGCTTACACTTGTGTGGCCCATTCTTTGTTCTTTGCTTTGGCCTATACATAATTGATGGTTTGCATAACTAAGTGTGGGTTCTTGTCATTTACTCAATGTTACTATATACTTTGTTGCTTTATCGCATTTTTAGTCTGACAGTTTCATGGTTTGCAGTTGAAACAAGCAAAGACAGAGATTGTATCGGCGAGCAAAGTTGCTTATCGTTTCCTTGTTGGCGTCACTAACAACATAGGTTCTCCTGAAGCCTCTGGAAATTCAAATAGAGGAGCCCCTAGATTGCAAGGAGCTTGGTTCAAAAACCTAATCACTACAGGAGCCAAACCGTCTAGTAGTTCTGAATATGATAGTGAAGAGAATGCTCTTAGGCCGCAACAGCAGACAGCTTCTGATTTGCCGCTGCCACAACCTTCTCAACCATTGCACAATGGTTAGGTTTTGTAATCTCATGTTTGCAACATGTACTAGCTCATGTTTGCAACATGTACTAGTTGAATTTGTGCAAAAGGCCATTCATGTTGTAATTGTGTATCAGTAAAAGATTTATTTTGTTGTTGAACTGGATTTGCCCATCAGTTCCCCAGAAAACTGCAATATATTCAATTGATTGTCCAAGCTTGTAGTTGCTTATAATGCGAAGTTGATTTCATTGGTTCTCCTGTGTTTTTTCTTCTTCTTTTTCCGGCTGATATGGTTCTGTCTTTGAGTTTTCACATCTTTTGACAGAGTTCCTCAATTCCTCGGTAGATGTTGTATCTTATTTGCTTTTGATTCAACCATGAGGACACTTCTGCCGACCGATGTTCATTGGCACATTTGATTTTGCTTTCGAAATATTGAGAACTTCGTCCGGTTAGAACATGCAAGGCAATAGCCTCAGCAAAGGAGAAGTCTACACGACGACTTCGTGATGAGAGTTGGCATATGTTGGAGAAAGTATTGCACGCCAATATATTACTCTTCTTTTCAAAAGAGGAAGTAAATGCTTGGACCTCTCAAAATTACATTCCCATATATGGGTGTCATAATGGAATCCGGTGACATTCATATTCACAGCATTTTGTTCCAGTAAAGATCCTTGAAAACCACATTGTTTCACCTCACAAAGAAACAAGAGTAATGATTTAGTGCTGCTCTTGGAACTGTGCAGCCTCCGAGAAATTATAAAAAGAAAATTAAGAGCGCATGGCTCTGATACATTGATCAAACTGAGGAAGAGTTGGTGTATCTCATGAAAGCAAACATTCGCAAGATTATATACAGAACATTATTATTGGTAATACAACCCATGCTAGTTTACAATAACATGAACATTTGACTCAGATGTCATCTACCGTCTTAGCATTCCATCAAGCACAATTGTGCCTTCATGTGAATCCTCTGCAATCTGGAGAGATGAAACAGCCTGTGCCGCGAAGAGATCAGCAGCAAATCCTGTTGGCACCCAACCTGCTTCCTGGCAAAATGAAGAACTGTGGTAATCCCTTCCATAAGGCCCAGTAGAGAACGACCATTCACTGTTCCCCAAACCACCCCACTTGAACCCTGATCTGTAAGCATTAGATCCCCACCCCATCCCTTCAAGTGAACACCTTGCGGAATCCTGATAAGGATAGCAAGCCCTGGCTCCACCCATAAACAAGTCAATATCACCTGGACAATCCCAGGACATGAGCACTTCATCTTTGTTCAAAACTATTTCACACCTGTCATCAGAGTCATCATCCCCTAGAACATGCAGGGCAACAGCCTCGGCAATTGCAGCACCCTCTTCATCAAGCCTTTGTTGCTCTTCTTTCTTCTTTTGTTTTTTCTTTTCTAGTTCAGAGATGATGGCAGCTGAAGTAGCAAGAGCTTTCTCCAAGCGTCTCTTCTTTTTCTCAGCCTGTTTCTGACGATCCAACTCATCCTTCACCTGCTTCTTCTTAACTTTTCTCATAACAGGTTGCACTTTATTACACTCCATTTTATCCATTGAGACTAACAACCTCTAAACAGCTCACTTTGTTATAACTTACTTTGAAATTCCTCTAAAGTGTATACATTTTCCCTATAACTATGTCCCCTTAGTTTTCTATATTTCTAAATAAAATTCAATTAATTTTCTTGTTGAAAACTAATATACTACTATGATCCTCACAACTACACCCACTCAGGTCTGTAAGAATACCTCATTTTGCGTACGATGCAATCCCAGACAGAAACAACAGGAGACAACTGAAGGGCAAATTGATACGCATTCACAGATCCACCCCTTGGCATCATTCTTCCTAATTTCCCACAACCTTTGCATTTTCCCATGGTCATCATACTAAAAGAACTGATCATCAAATGCCAACTATTGAAGCAATAATAACAATCAGCTCAAAACCGCTCACATGGCCTTCCTCACTGCAGAAAAAAAGATAAAGACGGTCAACATGGGTTATCAGCAAGGTGAAACATCTCAACCTCTATTGTAGTTGTCACCTCAGTACATATGTCTAATTGTACAAATAAGTCCAACACATCAATAGATCTCCAATAATTCTTCATATCTCACAACAGCTACAATCACACAAAACTAATTAACACTCATAACTTCAAAAATCACTTATAAACAAATTTCAACCCAACTTGATTGAATACCATGAATTCAGTTATGCGCGCACACACTTGATAAAAAGGAATCCACAATATAGACAACACAAGCCACCAAAATAACACCTAGATTATCCAGGTCCAGTAGAGAGATCTCTCAAACAAGTCAGATCTAATACCGAACTCATCAAAACTTCCACAAATCACTGAACCAGTGAGTCAACTCTGAACACAACCTCTATATCCCCAAGGTCCTAAAGATAAAAATCTGAATCATAAACAACAAAACTAGATCAATCCAAATCTGAATCATAAACAACAAAACTAGATCAATCCAATCTCCTTGACAAAACAATACCAACTCGATACAGCCAAAGTTCCAAATCAATAACTGCACAAAAATAGAGAATAAAAACTTCATGCAATTTTAAGCCAACTGATTCAACTTTCATTCAATTTCAACACAAAACGTCGCATCTAGTTTGCTCAATTCAATACACAACCAACCAGATCTGTACACCAAAAACTGAGTTCATCACAAACCAAACGCGTAGCCGCGTCATCTAAACAGCTCCAAATTCAACAATCACAAACCTATCGGATCCAATCACCGATCAACCTAACCACACAAATCTAATCCTAAATCCAATAATCCGATATACAAATCACAAATCAAAATCAAACGAAATTGAAAAACCGAGAGAAAGTTCAAGAAAGCGAACCGGAATTAGACAAAAGGTGGAAGCGAACGCCGGGATCTGAAGCTCATCCGCCGGAATTCGAACTCCGAAGTCAGATCGGAATTAGTTGAATCTCTAGAGAGAGAGAGAGTTGTTGAGGAGTTGTGGAAGAAGAAGAGAAAAGGAGAAGAAACTGAAAATTTCGTAACAGAGAAATAACCGAACCCCAGGAGAGTGATCGTCCGCGTCGCCAGTCGGAACGCGACGCGTGGCGAGGGATTGAAATAGTAAATCTAGAATATCTGACTTTTCGCGCTTTCCCTGAGAATATATCTACTTGTTTTTTATTCAACGGCTGGGATTATAGATCTGGGAAAGGTTGGATTGTAATAGCCGTCTACTTGTATAGTGTAGGTGGAAGGGGATAAGCGGATAACGCTTCGGCGAAGTTCTAACTGGTGCCGGCGAATCTGGGCTTTGGGCCAACATTGTAGGGGTCGAAGCCCAAATTACAACATCCGGAGTTGGCCCCACAGTGATCCTAGGGTAATGTATACAAAAACTAAAATTCTTGTATGTACGACATGTAAGTACGTAATGTAATCTTAGCTATTCATACAACTTATATGTGAGGACCATCATGTATTTGTATTGTATCATCTAATCTTAGTCATTTACAAAAACATGTATAGATACACACCATACACTGAAGATGTTTTATAAAAACTACTTTCTCTAAATGCCTCAAAGATCGACAATGATAAGAACCCACGACTACACAAGCTAGTAATACAATTGATAGATGCAAAGTAATTTGAAGCTCCATACATGCCAACCAAAGGAAGAACGACTATAAGTAAAGAGTAAATCGAAGCCTTCTCATATCATGCTAGAATCCGGAATCACTAAAGTGATCCGTAAATATTTATTTATTTATTACGATTAAAGAAAAAGGAAAAACAACTACCTTGAGCTGAAAAGTGAAAAGGGCAGTGTTCGTTTATCTTGCACATTTCACTCTCAAAGTCTCAGTCTCCTCAAAAAATGGTCTACTTCTTCTCCTAATGATTCCTCCTTAAACTCCAACAAGAGCTATAAGCCGCAATGCTCGCCCTTCACCTCCTCCCCGCCCTCAATCCCAAACCCTCCTTCACCCCAAACCGCGGCGCCGCCGCCCTTAAACCCTTCCGCAACCCCAAAACCCTAAAACCCAACTCCTCCCCCTTCACCGTCCGCTCCCTCCTCCAATACAACCGCAAGCCCCAGCTCTCCGGCGACACCCCCCGCGTCGTCGTCATCACCTCCGGCAAAGGCGGCGTCGGCAAGACCACCACCACCGCCAATGTCGGCCTCTCCCTCGCCCGCTTCGGCTTCTCCGTCGTCGCCATCGACGCCGACGTCGGCCTCCGCAACCTCGACCTCCTCCTCGGCCTCGAGAATCGCGTCAACTACACCGTCGTCGAGGTCCTCAACGGCGACTGCCGCCTCGACCAGGCTCTCGTTCGTGACAAGCGCTGGTCCAACTTCGAATTACTCTGCATTTCCAAGCCCAGATCCAAATTGCCGATGGGATTCGGCGGCAAAGCCCTCGTCTGGGTCGTCGACGCGTTGAAGGCCCGGCCGGAAGGGTCCCCGGACTTCATCCTCATCGACTGCCCGGCCGGCATTGATGCCGGGTTCATCACCGCAATCACTCCGGCCAATGAGGCCGTGCTGGTGACCACACCGGACATTACCAGCTTGCGAGATGCCGACAGAGTCATTGGGCTGCTGGAGTGTGATGGAATTAGGGACATTAAGATGATGGTGAACCGGGTTCGGACTGATATGATCAAAGGGGAGGACATGATGTCTGTGCTGGACGTGCAGGAGATGCTGGGATTGTCGTTGTTGGGGATGATTCCGGAGGACACGGAGGTGATTCGGAGTACTAATAGAGGGTACCCTCTGGTTTTGAATAGGCCACCCACATTGGCTGGACTGGCTTTTGAGCAGGCGGCGTGGAGGCTTGTTGAGCAGGACACTATGAAGGCTGTCATGGTTGAGGAAGAGCCTAAGAAACGCAGCTTCTTCTCATTTTTCGGAGGGTGAAGACTAGAGTCTTGCCCTGTTCGAAGTGATACTGATCCGAAGTTGGCTAGTTTTCTTTTGGTTGAGTGAGTTTATCTGCAGATGAAATTGTTCATGATTAGGGAGTGAGAAGTTGTGTACAGAGTCAGAGAGTAAAGTTCGTTTTTTCTTCTTGAATTCAATTCTATGTTGTCTTTCTCTAGTCTCTGTTGGCTTGGCTTAGATTTAGTGGGTTCATTTTTTGTGGTTATTTGTTCAAGTATAATGTGCTGTATTTACTCGAATGAGAAACAATGAGAATTGGTACCTGTCTGTTGAACTCTATGGACTGAAAAGTTCGTGCCTGATCTTTGCATTTCCATTTGATGAATTTGGCTCCTTATGCTTATATCTGTTGATATGCTATAATTCAATACAAAGTTCAATACTTCTGTAATAAGAATATGCATTCATCTAAAGACAACATAAATACAGAAGGTATCCTGGAAGATACGTACCTTGTATGCACTTAGCAACCAAATGAACTTTCAACTTCCTACCCAGTCATTTTCGAGTTTAGTTATCATCTTTCCTTGTCTCTGCACCAAAGTTATTGTGGCGAGAAACAAATTTCCTCATCTCTGCACCAAAGTTACAGTGGAGAGAAACAATATGAAATGTCAGGAAGTACTGATAGTTAATGATATGATTCACATAGGAAGAGGCAAGATTTTCGTTGTGATGAGAAACATTGTACTCAGTGCGGTGGGATACTCACTGCTAGTGAATTGAGGACATTATGAACTCATGGAATCTGTAGAGTGATGTCTACCACTGAGCGCACCCAATGACACTGCAGGAGATTGGAAGGAGAGAGAGAAGCAAATACCAATTAAAGTTTCAGTACATCATTTATCTATATGACAAATACAAGTACATAACAGCAAAAGATAAAGTACAGTATTTTGTTTAATAAGTCGCATCAAAATGCACAACAAAGCATTCAGTAATCACTACATACCAGTGTACTGCCACCCTTTAAATTTGGCCTGATTGATGATGCACTCCATTCGTTAGAACCTGCAGTTCCATAAGTTCTTATCTTATAGCCACTGCAACCTTTTTCCAGTGGAAAATGCCTTAGATGGCTCAAAGTGTCTGATCCTATTGCTTGCTTTCCATCGGTCAGCAAGGAATATGCACCCTGACTGTGGAAAACCGAAGTATTTTAATTACAACATACTGCACAGCTTGTATGGTAAGCAAAAGTACATTGAATAACCAATTAGTACAAAGTGTATAACATAATTTGAAGTTCATTAGAGAACTTTTTTCATGAGAATGCATTTACAGGAAATTGAGTAAATAACTATTAAGGAATCATATAAAGGATAAACAAACGCTAGAAGCTGAGATGGATTATGCATCAACTTAAGCAAATCTCATTATTTTTCTTGGTATACAATTTGGTAAGCACACAACACTTCTAGAATGCCTACAACCGTTTGCACCAGAATTTAAAAATAGTAGAGCAATGCACCAATCCCATGACCTCCCACCCTGATTAGATTCAGGAATTTATGAAAAGTAGATAAACTGCTTCATCGTCTTGGAAAATATCAACATTCTCCCGATGCAGATTTGTTACGACAGCTATACAAGGTGATAATTCCAGGAAGCAACCATCATATTCATCAGCCTATACACAAACATTTTCGCAAGATCGCAAACTAAGCAAATCTCCTACATTCTACTGAAGCAAAAGACAAGAGGAGACTAACCAACCTATTTAACATTGCCAACAAGATACTCAGATAACATTAAAAAAAACAGTTCAGATAACAATTTCAAAATCTAATGAATTCAGGACTAAAACTATATCAACTACAACTTTCTAGATTCATCACAGAGGTACAGACAGTTCATAATTTTAGTGCTCCTACTTATACTGCAATTTAAAGTCAAGAATACTAAAATTCATTGTAAAAACATTTGGCTACACTTATCTAATAGGCAGCATATAGATCACCATAAACTTCTATATAAACCCATGTTGACAGTGTAAAGCTAGCATAACTATGATTCACGAGGATAATAGCTTATAATCATTCTCACCATGACTACCGCTTACAGCAATAAGATTGTAACCGATTGTCTTGCTTGTACCTGTCTCAGAAAGTGATTACAATAAGAAACCAAGCAGAACAACAAATGTCGCACACTTGTATAAACAAACCTCTGAACTACTGAAGTACCATATCTCATAACAATAGCTCACTTGGTTATCCTTTAGCATAGCACAGAAGCGCACAATTACCAACACTTCAACTGCTCGGCTAATAAACTAAATATAACCTATCACATTTCCTACCAGCAAAACTCAAAAGAAATTTTCAACATTGCATCTCCAATTGGCAAACCAAAAAGGTAAAGTACTCACACGGCTACTCCAACCGACTTTGCATACCAAATCTCCACACTGTCTTGCGGGATAACACTTGAAACAACAACAGCATCCAGTAATCTTGGCACTCACCTCCTTTGAACATTTGTCACTGAATGGCCTATATGCATCCATGAAGCTACTCCATCCCATATCCGGAGCCGCTAACCTCAAAACCCTACCAAAACACCAAATCAATTAGCCAAAATCCATAAAAACAACTATCATTCCACTAAGAAATCAACTACCACAATTAACTAGAGCAATTTCATGAGCAACTATACTGAGAACTAGGGCTTGAAAATCAAGCTTTACCTGTTTAATTGCGAGCATGGCCAGCGCGGAAGAGTCCAACTCTTCGTTGCTTGAATTCTCCGATTCTCTCGCTCTCTCGGTTTTGAACTTCGTCGAGATCGAGAAGCTTCGACTGTTTTTCCGTCGAGGCCTACACGGATTTTCCGATTGGCTGGGTTCGGAGTGGCCGGAGATCTTGCGGAGAAGTTTCTGGAAGTGAAGGTTTTGGCTTCGCTGTAAATTTGGCGGGAAAATTGAGGGTTTTTGACGGACGGAGTTGCCGGGGATTTCATTTTTCAGTGTAAACGGTGGCGCGTTTGGGGACTAAAATATAACAACGACTTTGGGCCCTGGGCGCTGATTAAGCTTGCGTTTATTAAGGCCCAATTCTCATTGCTGTGATGCCCAATGCTTGATTATTATCTTCCGATTTTCACCTGAAGGAGAAATGAAATAAAAGACTAAAGAAACTTCATGCACCATTTCATGAAAACTGAATCCTATTATTTTCTCAACAACAAAAAAAAATATAAACCACACCAAAATCATGAATTTTGATGAAAATTGTTCTTATGTTCACAATTTTTGACTGAACTGTGACTGAAATCACATATTCTTATGTTCATGTCAAAATTGTACTGTCTTTAAACATTTCTTAGATAGACGAAACTTAAAAATCACAACTCAAATGTTTTCTATAATTTTACAAACTCACACTACTTTCATTTTTTTCTGATTAGATCCTGATTTAAGGATTAAAATCTCCACGATAACCTCGATATTTCCTTGAAATTTCCATTTTTTACAAGCACACTAATATTAATTTTCATATCTTTTTGAAATTTTATATTTAGTTTATTTTTGGTTTAATATACAAGTTTTATATAAAAATTTGGTAAAATTTCCATTAATATTCAATATTTTCTCATATATTTATCAAGATTTCATTTTTTCAAACCATTGATATTTTCAAAATCATCAATATTTTAATCCTTAAAACCAGTTGAAACAATTCGTTGACATGTTCATATACACCCAAGTGTGTAATGACGTGTTCAACTATATAACGTCACATACTCCTTGTAACCAATTTTGATAAAGAAACACTTCCTTTTTTTCGATGAAGATAAAACTAACACTTTCATTTGGGTTTCCTCTTTTAAGAATTAAGACAGGTCATTAAACAATAATCATAAAATTTATAATAATGCTTTAGGTTGTACGTGGCTTGCTAACAATGCAAAACGCGTCACTCGAATCTAAAAAAAAATGGGAGACAAAAAGTGCCTAGATGGGCCTAATTCCCCAGTCCCACTCCCACCTTCTTGTTTTATTTGTTTAGTCGAATTGTGGAGCAAGAAGCACCAATGATGCAAAACTGGCAAGATATTTTTACGTACCGAATCGACAGAATCAAATGTTCGTTTACGTTTCGTGAACATTTCGACACTTCAAATCTACACGATTATAATAGAAAATATCATGAATCTTGTACCGGTAAAATTGAAATTTGTAAAAGTTTAAACACATTATAAAATCATTTTTATAAAGCAAATACTAACATACCCAAAAACAAAACGGGATTTATAAACCCTAATTCAATGAAAATCTTTTACAATAAACATCGATAACTTTACGATCAAAGTCATTAAATAATCTTTATTATTAATGTAACAACCAGGAGCAATATCTTAACAACAAATTATTTATCCCGAATCCTAAATATTCCCGAGTCAACCATCAAAAATGGAGTATTACATCACCATCTTGATAGGAAGATAAGCTCTTTATCCACAGAAAGGCACACTAGCAACAGGCTTTGATGTCATATGGAAACTCCATTGGACCTCATCTGGAAAACTCAAATGTAAACACTCCCCCCCACTAATCAGCTAGAACTGAGCACGATCTGGTGGAGGTCGTATTCTATAAAAATGGAGATTGGGATGGCGGTGGTGGCAGTGCATGTGCCATTAGGGTTTCGGTGGTGATGTTTGTTTTTATATTGAAGAAGAAGAACAAGGAAGAAGGAAGAAGAAGAACAAGTTAGGTTTGGGAAGAGGGGGGACGATTGGAGAAGAGCCGGAGAGTCCACACGTAGCTAAACCATGAGTCATTAGTCATTGACTTGCCAAACAAACAAAATGGTCGGTTTGGTTCATGAGGAAACATCGATCACCATGATAGTGTTACTTTAGGCTCAATTATACGATACATGCAGAACCGAGTCAGCAGTCAGCGACATGAAACCTGTTTAGGTTTTGCCCCCTACACTTTTGTATGAACACAGAACACCTGGCTTCATAGGGTTGGATTATAATCTCACTCATACTTCGATTATTTCCCACTTACCTAATCGATCGAATTGCTTCACGGACTTGACTAACTTGACTGCCTACGGCTAACATATTACGTGTGCTTGAAGTATAAATCTTGTATACGTATTTTACGCGTAGCTTAGTAGCCACTCTTCAATGTTCTATACGAATTCAATATGGATTGTAGCCTTGATTAGTATTCGACAAACCCTGACCGTAGTGGCGTAGCTAGAAATGTCACTTAAAAGGGTCAAAATTTATTACCTAATAAATCAAATTCATTTTCAATCACTCTCTAGCTAGCACGATAATCATCTTAAATAACTTTGAAATTTCATGCACGGTAAATATTGAGAAAAATGTGTTGCCTTTTCTTTTTCTAGAGATAGTGTCAATGCATGGTAAACATTAATGTGTTGTTTCCATTTAGCTTATTGTAATGAAAAAAAAAATTGTAAATGAAATTCAAAGCATTAAAGTACACGTTAGTAAGGTAAGAAACCATTCACACAATTTATATTAATTAGATTAAGTATTTTAATAGTATAAATTTTTGTTTCATTCTATTGATGTTGAAGGATATTTAAGATTAATTAAGATTTTTTCAAAGAAGAAATGTCAATTTACGTTTGTTCATTAAGGCTAATAAAGCTTTTTTTAAAATTTGAGAAGGTTCAATTGAACCTTTTGACCACTAGCTAGCTACGCCACTGCCTGACCGTATGAGTTCAATTTGATTGTACCCTTAGAAGAGCAATCAACAAACCCCT
>NC_020497.1:22188335-22189470 GCF_000184155.1 Fragaria vesca subsp. vesca | reverse complement strand
GCAATCTGTGCAAAAAGTAATGACCACAAAGTACTGTGGAATGCACTCATGGAGCGTTTCTCGAAACGTTCATATAACTCTACTTGTTGAGTTATTAGTCAAGTGGATTGCTTACCACCTTAATTGACTACATATTGTCGATGATCTTTTGTGGCATCATGATCCATATCTTTAGCGGATTCGATCATCATCAAGTTCTCTAGGTCCTCCAAGTTGGTGTGGAATTACCAACGAGACTTGATTTTGATCATACAAACAGGAATTGTATATACGCTAATGTGATAAATTTATTTAGGATTATCCCCTAATATGGGGACAACAATATGGGTCATGGCAACGGCAGAAAACGTCGTGCCGATGTCTAGAAAAGAGGGGGAGGTGTTGCTGGCTCTAATAGCGACACTCCCGGTCTAGACACCATTTTATCAAAACTACTAACGTCAGCTCATGACATTAATGCAACCGTTGTGGATCTTCGGATCACTAGTTCAAGATTGTCAAGCTCCTTTAAATTGTGAATGCATACAAAAAGGTATGGAAAATCAATATGAGGACAAGAACGTCATCCTCATGATCGCGAATTTCAAAGATTCGGATCCTACTCTAGCTACCCATGACTTTGATGTCATCGGCTAGACATTGATTTTCGTTCCAAGTTATATGTACTAAGGCGTTGTATCGACGTCCTTTGTCTATTTGAGACCTCGATGTACTCACATTAGCAATAATGAATGCCTTGAGAATTTTTCGAAGTGAAACTATTCTCCTTTTATGGTTCATATTGATTTACAATCAAGATTTACACTTACATCGTCCTTAGAAACATGGCATATTGTGCCGATTTTGGTCCCTTCCTTTGAAGGTGACTCATGGCACTGCATCCTCAAGGAGGATCACCCACGTGTTTCCGGTTAAGTCTTCTACCCTATAGCGGATTTTTCATCATCAATTGTTCAACTAGGCTCATCCAAGCTCAGTGTGATGTCTTAGAATTGTCCGAAATTAAGGAGATAGTGGTTTTAAGTGTGCCTCGCACTACCGACCCTCCACAGACATGCCTGGTCATACTGACTTGGAGTTACCGAAAGCTTTTGATTTTGGATCCCCCTACGCTATTAAACCAATTGCCGTCTTG
>NC_020497.1:22152912-22187267 GCF_000184155.1 Fragaria vesca subsp. vesca | reverse complement strand
TACGATCAAGGTTCTAGTTTTTCTCCCACAGGGTTTTTGTGACTTGACGAGGTTTTTGACGAGGCAACAGATCAGCATCATCGGCATATCAGCGCGCGGCACAAGGGGGGTGTTCTAGGATATTCTCTATGTGTGCCTTGGCCTTATGCCAATAGGATATGTAGTTAGACTAGATCTATGTATTTATATCCTTACCATATTGGTATTGTGTAATTCCCTATATAAAGGGCTCCTATCAATGAATAAGATGATTCTCTTGCTATCTCTTTGTCTCTACACTTTATTCTTCATCAATAACGACATTATGGTTAAGAAAAACCAGGATGAGTATGTCCTACGTTGTTGATAGTCTTATTCAAATCTTTTTTTTTCGATGATTAGTCTTCTTCAAAATCTTGGTTCATGCACATTAAAAAGTTTTACATGTGTGATGGTGATCTTGTTGGATCTTCAAACGTGAAAGTTTGTTATTTAAATCTCATATCTTGACCTCGTGGAAATCAAAATATAAAAGTTTGTTGCAGGCTTGCAGCCCCTTCTATGCTCCACACACGGTTGAAAACATTGCACCTCCTCCAATCTCATTCCTCTTGTGTGTTAACATTTGTACAATGACAAAAATTTGTTAGCACCCAAGTGTATATAAGTGGGACAAAATACAAATCCCCATACAATACAATACTAATATACAATACCCATCTCTCCCTTCATTAAAAGGACTCCAGGCTCATTCTAGCTGCCTAGCACACCATTTTGGTACACATTGTATATGCAGAACAAAATTGCTCACAAAACCCATTTGATTCATTTATCTCTACCACCTAATCTACCACAATATTCAAATTTAGTTATGAGTTCTTGTATGCTTTGATTCTCCTATCAATCTCCTTCTCCAGCTCTTCCAGTCCTCCCACTTCTTCAACCTCCTGCATGATCACCCAGAAAACAAATATATGATTAGTTTAGTTTAAACTATATACAATTTAGAGGAAGACAGAGACAAATTTGATCAGATTATTGGGTATTAAAGAATAGAGTCAATAGACAAACCTGAGGACCAAGAAACAGACCATATGGAACACCCTTGAATTTCTCTGAGTGGTGGAGCTGAGGCCAAAACATCAGAATCAAAACACAATCTTTGACAGATTCAGTTTAAGCAGAAAATCATAGTTTAAATAGTCACACCAAAATATAAAAACAAAAACAAAAACAAATCAAAAATTGTTTTCTGGTGCAATAATAAAAGGGAATTTGAGTGTATGGTTCTGTTTCATTTGTATGGTATGTGATATGAGAGATTTCTCTATACCTGATGAGCTGCAGCAACCTTTCTGAAATAGGGCACGTTGGCGATAGGCCCCACGGGGAATCTTTTATGAACTAGACCATCGTGGACGAACATGTACGCCATTCCAAACACTGTAATTCCAAGACCCTGTTTTTCCATTCATACCAAGTCAAATTGTAATAGTAATAAGAAATTGAGGAACAAGAACTATAATTTATAATCCCCAGAAGTTAATTATAGTTAAAATCCATTAATCAAGGAACAAAATCAGATTTGGAAGAAGCAAAGATGACTCACAGCACCAAAACAAAGGCCAGGGACATAGCCTTTGTGGAAGAAGCCATAGTTGAGCAAAGCTATAGCTGGAACTGCGTTGATGATAGCAAACACATCGTTGAGCTCAAATGGGCCTTCTCTAGGCTTGTGGTGGGACTGTAATACATCATAAATTTCTCAGTCAACATCAAAATACTATTTGGTTGCAGAATTCAAGACTCAATCTTTGCTGGTTTCCAATAAACAAAGTTTGAAGCAAACCTCATGCATATGCCATAGTGAGGCATGCCATAGAGCTTTGTGCGCCCATCTTGCCCAAAATTCCATCCCCACCTAAAAAACATAGAAAAAATCCAGAAAACATGAGCTAAATTTGGTAAGGTTTCACCAAATTAGGAGTAAATTAGTGAGCTTGTTACTTACAGCAGCTCCAACTGAGAGAGCAAATGTACCGAACATTTCAGACACAGGCACATTCCCACCCTGCACCAAAAATTAAGCACCCAATTCAATAACCAAAACAGAGAGAAAGTGAAAAAGAAGAAGAAGAAATTAAGTAACTAAGTACCTCCATTTGCCAGTAAAATCTGTAGTAAACGGCCATGACAGCCATGGAAGTGATACCAAAGCTAGACATCACAGCCGCAACAAGATAAGTGAACCTCTCGGATTTCTTCTTGGCCAATCGCTCTGCGCCACGTAGGGAGGGAATCACAATAGGGATCTCGGAACTGGGACTACTCTCTTGTGGTATTTCATCGGAAGTGTCGACTTCGGTGGTATTACGTTTTTGGTCTTCCATGACAACGTAGACAGTTAGGCAGAGTTTTCGGCGAGTCCTATGTAAGAGGGTTGTGTTTTTTTGGCGGGAGGGAGAGAAGAAGACTGTGGGGTTGGGTTTGGGGAGGAGGTAGGAGGAGGATTGGATGAGGCGGAAGGCGGTGGGGGTTGTGGCGGCGAAGAGTCCGACTGCCATAGAAGTGGGTTTTTATTTTGTGGTGTGGAATCAGAGAGAGATGGGTTCTAGAGGAGTCGTGAGGGGAATTGAAGGAATGGAGTGAAGAGACACCACAGGTTGTGTCTGACAAAGAAGACGAGGGAGTGTGAGGATTGTTTGGAATTTGTGAATGCGAGTGAGCATTTGGGAGGTATAAGAAGCGAAGTGGGGGTTAATATAGTGTGTGGAGGGGTCAGGCGAACTGGGAAACAAAGGGGCTTGGTTTTGGACTGAATTACTAGAACGCCACTTGCTTGGCTAAAAGCAAGAATTAGATGAATCACAGCAAACATGCAGTGGTTATTACATATTTAGGTGTGATATCCAACTTAGGTTTGAACTCTGAAGTTATTAAAGTAACCGGATACTGAAACATCTTACATGTGTCAAGAGATTAATTTGAATTTTTAGTCTTACCTAAGTCAAACTAGTAACGAGTTTAACTCGATTTATATGTATACATATTTTATCCTATATTGAAAGTGAAGGATATACATTGATTTTTACTTTTTTTGGTTGTGATATACATTGATTTTTATAGTATCTGATTTTATTAACGTGTCTACATAACATCATCGTAGCAAAATAGAAAAAAGAAAAATTTATACCTTGTGACTTGTGCTCATTTATTTTTTACTTACGTCACATACAGTCAGACACTATATAGATTAATAGATAAAATTAGTGATGCTAAGATTCAGTGATACCATATGGATCACTGAGATTATAAGACATATACACAGGTACATAATCATCTTAAACATGAAGATTTATAAACTAATATGTGTATACAGGAATCTTGGAAGTATCGGACTTCGGGTAAAATTCGATAGGAATGGTATGTGCCGTAATTATTGAAGCATATAAGGGCCAAAGCAGAGTACAATAAAACGACAGTTGTCATGAAGCGATTAAGAAATGAGAGGTGCATGACCCGCCGAAGGATTGCGAAGGAGGACGACAGCCAATCACATCGCGCGTTTGATTAAGACGAAATTCGGAACTTGGCTTTGGCTTTTCTTTTACAACTTAATTAGCTCCGGTAGAAAGCCACGTAGCACTTTACGGCTTCACTAATCACTCCACACCTTTCCGCCGGATGCGACGTTACTTCCATTGTCGTTTTCCTACAGGTACTTGGTCTCGACGTTAGTCTCCGTATGTACGCCTCGTGGCTTGGTACTAGTCGTCTGTGTTGACACGTGGAAGCATGTGGGACTCCACGTGTTGAACCCGAGTCAACTTAGGGTCATGGATTGTTACTGTTTCAATTTGGGCTTGGGCTAATATTCGTAGATGTATAAAGTTGGGCATACCAAGTGTCGACGACTAGCAAGGCCAGTCATCCCTGTGTCGTGCACCTATGAGTCATGTCAATCGGCGGTGCACCTGTAAAAGGATCCAGGCAATTAGTTTCCTTATGCCTTACGGGTTTAATCACTCATTGGCTCGCACACATGTCAGAACATGGAGCATGCAAGCCGTTGCTGCCTACCATGATCACGATCGCGTTGACGACGTCTCCATGGACATATAAACAGTCCCGGGCTTAACTAGAATGCTCGTTACTCTCAACCTTCCAAAATAAAGTGGTTGTGCAGTACAAATTAAATGACAATCTAAGTCTAACTTAATTATTTGTCTAACTTAATTCATACAGAAACTACACTAACATAGTTCCAAAACAATATTCATGTTACAGTAAATTGTAAGCATATGATGTATAGTTATCAGTCTTGTTGTAGCTATGGCGTACAATTTTCATGCAAATGAACAAGTGCATATGACAGTGTACTCAAGGCTGCCTTCAACTTACAAACAGAACATAACAAAGAGACTAAGGCCTACGTGACCTTAATGCCACGGATCAAGAACATTAAATTAGCACAAAACTTGTAGCAACAAGGCCATTTCTTCTATAAAAGAATCCCAACTCTTGCATACTTCAGCACACACAATTTCCCACCAAGAGTTCACAAAAGCTTCTCAATCCATTGCTTTACATGGCTTCAGTTTCTGCAGCAGCATTGCTATCTTTAGCAACACTGCTACTTCTGGCAGTTGGTTCTAATGCAGGAGGTATCGCGATTTACTGGGGACAGAATGGAAATGAGGGCACATTAGCACAGACTTGTGCCTCAGGGAACTACCAATTTGTGAACATAGCTTTCCTCTCATCGTTTGGCAATGGCCGGACCCCTACCTTAAACCTGGCGGGTCACTGTGATCCGTCTAGCAATACATGCACCAAGTTCAGCTCGCAGATCAAGTCGTGCCAAGCCGAAGGCATCAAGGTCATATTGTCTATTGGGGGAGGCTGGGGAGGACAATACTCTCTAGCTTCATCAGAAGATGCCCGCCAAGTTGGTGCTTATTTGTGGAACAACTTCTTGGGAGGACACTCCACTTCAAGGCCATTAGGAGATGCTGTTTTGGATGGAGTTGATTTCGACATTGAAGGAGGGAATGATCAGTACTGGGATGACCTTGCTAGGTACCTTTCGGCGCATAGCAAGAAGGGCGGCAAGAAAGTTTACTTGACTGCTGCTCCACAGTGTCCCTTTCCTGATGCTAATATTGGAAATGCACTTAAGACAGGCCTATTTGACAATGTTTGGGTTCAATTCTACAACAACCCTCCTTGTCAGTACACTTCTGGTAATGTCACCAATCTCGAAGATGCTTGGAAGCAATGGACTTCAGCCATTCCTGCACAGCAGATCTTCTTAGGACTCCCTGCGGCGCCTGAAGCTGCTGGTAGCGGATTCATTCCTGCTGCTGCGCTCACTACAACAGTCCTTCCGGGGATCAAAACTTCAGATAAATATGGCGGTGTCATGCTTTGGTCCAAGTATTATGATGATCTTGATGGATACAGCTCCTCAATCAAGAATCATGTCTAGAATGTAAGCTAAAAATTAAGGATCCTTGTGTATGTAACTGAAAATCCTTTATCGAGTTTATGTATGAAATATATTTATAAAAGATGAACTTTGATGAGTTTTATTTGTGAAAGATGTACATCTGTTTCTACTGTCTGGGGTTGAAATAATCAACTACATGTAGCTTAAGATGAATGGTGGGTGTTCATGGTGATTGAGCTGAAGTTTTTTTGGATACATGGGGGCCAATGGCCCAAACAAAGAAACAACAGAAAGACTAAGTAGCAGAAGCTACATTCCTAACTCTTTATCTTCATAACTCTTTATTCGCTATTTAAAACGAGGAAAAACAAACTTGCAGATAATACTTACCAATTGACATAGAAGATTGAGTCTGTACTCGAAAAATGTTCTAGCTAGGAACTAATGGCCAGGTATATATGAGTAATATAACTTGTTTCAGATTGACCAAATTATAACTTTATAAACCAAGAACGCTCTCATTGAGTTGCTTGATAGGTTTTAGTTGGATTTCAATTCTGTTCCTCATAGCTCGTAGGGGGATTTAATGGAGCTTCCTATTCTTGCAGAAGCTTTCTTGTAGGCGAAGATGACGAGCAGTCTCTATATCTCATAAGCCATTGATCCTACACATGGACAATGAAATATAAAAAACAGCAGCATGAGAGAATAACATAGAATGTAAATGCAAATGGAGAGGAGACAAAGCTGTAGATCTTACACTGTCCATTAGCAAGTCCAGGGGTTCGAGCATGCTCAAGCATGTGAAGAACTTCTCCCATTCTCGGCCTAACTTCTAAATCAGGATCAACGCAACGAAGAGCAACCAGAAGAAGCCTTTTGAGTTCTTTTGAATATGGCTTCTCTGGCAATTTAGGATCAACTACATAAGCAGTTGTTTGACTAGCAACCATGGACTTTAACCAGTCTATCAGATATGGCTGCAAACGATCAGGAGTCACATTACGCGTTGTTTTAGAGTTCGAATAACATAATCACCTAAAATGGTTCAAAATTATGAGTTCATACTTGGCATTGAGTACGATCAATAGGACTCCTGCCACAAATTATCTCCATAAGAAGTATTCCGAAGCTATAAACATCCGACTTCTCATCAAAATCACCAGTGGCAAAATATTCTGGGGCAACATAACTGGACATTCATGCAATTTAAGAATGAGAAACAAATTAGTATGATATGTTCGAACAGCGAAATGATCAAACATATATGTTTTACTTGGGAGCAAAGAACTGACCCTAACGATTCCATTATAGTGATTCCCCACGCCGGACTGTATAGCTTAGCAAGGCCAAAATCAGAAAGCTTAGGTTCCCACTGTTGATCAAGCAGTACATTGCTAGATATTAGGGTCATATGGAAAATGTTTGGTTCAATATCCTCATGAAGGTAGGCCAATCTGCAGAAACATATACATTTCACTTCAGAGTCTCCGAGTTAGAATTCGTCATCTATGCAACAAAACTATAGAAATGAGATCTCACCCTTTTGCTATTCCTTGGATTATTTTCATCCGGATGTCCCATGTTAGAGGGCTGACATTTAGTGGACATTCATGAAGCCAATAGTGCAGACTTTTGTTATCTACATACTCATTCACAAGCAATCTAGCATCAAAGAAAATTGAATTAGGCCTTTGATCATCTAATCAGAATGAGCTACACAACATGAAAATCGATACCTGTAAGCTCTTTCGATTCTGTATCCGAGCAGTTTGACAAGATTTTTGTGCCTCACATGCCCAATAGCCTCCATTTCTGCTATGAAATCATCCTCATGGCAACTGTTTTAAATCAGATACATATCTAGCACATCACAAATTTACGATGCATCTACCAAAATAGAGTGAGTGAATAAATAGGTACCTGTCACTCACAAGCCTCTTCACTGCAACTCGAGTATTATTAAACAGAACGCCATGATAAACAATGCCATAGTCTCCATTGCCAATCAGATTATCTTTACCAAACCCATTTGTTGCTGCCTCAAGTTCCCTTAAAGTAAACTTGTCACCTCTCCACACATCTTTAACCACTGGAATGTACCTAGATTGCAATACATTCACCTTAGCACTAGTTGGGGTCATCCCACTGGCACCAGTACAGGACAGCTGATCAGAGAACACAGTATGCCTCTCCTTCCCAATGTTCATCTCAATTTCGGACATGTTAAGCGAAAGTAGCCTCCGATTGAGGGATGAGTGGCCATAGGGATTGTGAGGGACTTTAGAAGCAATGGGAGTTTGTACACACAAATCAGTGTCGTAGGATTTTCGGCCTCGCAGGTACTTGATGATGTAGATCACCAAGACAATGACAATCACCAGAAGGGTGAATAGAACAATCAAGGTCACAATCAAAACCCATAGCTTGGCACCAAGCAACAAGGTTGGGTTCATGAGCTTCTGCTTAAGAGAAAATGCAATGGAAGACAAGGTTTGAATGAGATGAACAAGCTTATCAGAGAGAAGAGTCATGATTCATTTGGGTCTTTCAGCGGAAACAGCTATAACAGTGGGATAGCAGAAAGCGCCATCAGTTTGGTAAAGTTCAAATCTTTTTGAAGTAAACTAACTAACGAGCGAAAGCAGCGGGAAATATCAGCAAGGATTTAGTGTTGAATCCCCTTTTGCAACAACTCAATCCAACAGTCATCTGCCACTTCAAAAATAGCCACATCTTTTTTCTTTTTTCTTTTCTAGAACCTCTAATCTTATAAATTGCAAGCAGATTTGCATTTGTTAAAGCACAAATGTGTGACAGAAAGAGCTTAAATTTCTATACTTAAAATGTCACTTGGACTCGTATGTAAACAGAAAAAATTTCTAGCAACTTCCAAATTTTTCATTTACTAGCCATTTTAGAGGTTTCTATTTCTCGGTTTTTGGTAACATAAAACTTACAAAGCAGTTTTCCAACTGATCTATGGCCTTTCTCTGTGTAAAAAAGTTCAAATGAATTTGGATGTATGTCCTCCAAAGCCTTGCAATGCAGTGTGTAGATGTTCAGTACTTCACTCAATAGCAAACACATGGCTTCAACGAAAGAATGTCTGCCGCAGGCATAGCTGCTTGATGGCTCCGTCCTTGAACTGTTTCTTTATTGGACGCAGCTTGATCTCATAAAGCTTTGGCCATAGTTTGCCAGTCACTGCAAACACATGGATTAAAAGTTAGTTTTTGGTTCGCCATCAGTACATCGTGAATCATATACATCAAAGATACCAAAGTTAAGCCTTACCAAAGATACGGTTGGTGTTGCTATCCCATGCAATGCCATTTAGCACATCTATAGCCTGTAACAGATTAGGTTCATATAAGAAATTGATAGTTTTGCTTCAACCTTCAAGGATCTATAGACACTGCATTGTATGTTTGTATATAAAATAGGCAGTAAAGACAACACAAGATAACACATTGGTTTTGGTTCAAGGGCTTACATGATTCCCAGCAGCTACTAAGCCCTCCCTACAAGGCACAAAATCAAATATGTCACCTAACGAAATTCCCCAGAAACTTAAAGAGAATGTGATACACGTCGTGATCAGAGAAAGACATTTACGTAGAATTTAAATAAGGAAATAGGACTTGAATGGGAGAACCTTAAATTTGGAAGGAGAATCCATCCAAGCACTCTACCATCGTCTTGCGAGATTCTAGCAATGCAGTCTGTCTACACAGTGAGAGTATATAACTTTCAGAAACCAATCCAATACAAAGCACTTTATCAGGTAATTTCATGTGATGTTTCTAGCAGCAATCGAAACAGCTAGAAGCATTTGATATGGATTTATCAGGCAATGTGAAATGAGTGACCTGATAAACATTTGCCCAAACTTCGCCTTTTATAAACTCCAACTCATTGAGGTTGTGCACTTCATGATCTTTGTATTTGACTACGTGCTTGTCTATAACTGCATGGAACATGACAACCATTTCAAAAACACTAATTCCCAACAAACTGACATGCATTGGAGGAGAAAATTAGGTCATCGGATTCAGGTAAAGAGAAAACTCACTATCACATATACAGCAGAAACATGAATATAAAGGATATGGGACAAATAACATTTATAATTCTATATAAAGAACCTGAAAATAGAACATAGTGGAAATGAAATACAAACAGAAACACATCACAAACATACACACAACAGAGGAGCGTCATATGGAAAAGGAACCTTTCAATGTTTGAGGGTCAATCTTGTACAACATGGACGTGCCATCACTCCCAAATAGCACTTTTCCATCAGTGGCCAATCCCCAACCATCTTTCATTTGATGAGTGAACTTTTCAGACTGTATTTTTAACAAAAAAAGAAGCAAGTTAATATGGATCAGTAACCACATTTCGTTGAAATTTCTATTCTCAATTTAGGCTCAATTCTGAGAAGAAAATAATGAATCTGATAAATTTTAGCATGAGCACAAAATTGATGTTCAAGCACTGAAACCTACGATTTCAAAGAAACCTACGATTTCAAAGAAACCTACGATTTCAAAGAATGCAAAAGAGCCATATAATTATACTATTTAAACTTGACTGCAACACTCTTGCCATTTCTTGCACATCAGCTTAAGGGAAAACAATACAGTACAATATACATAAATTGATTTTGAAAGCAGTAAAGGAAAAGCACAAACTTTGCTGAAATCATTTCGGTCATATTTGAAACCAATTTGCGTCAACCAAGTTACTTGGAATAGCCTACAAAAGAACATGCAAATGACTCCATTAGCATTTTCGAGACTATTTAGATGGCAATGATATCATCAACATGATATCCAGGATCAGCTTTTATCTAACCGTTAACTAAATCAACAGAAAAGCATAAGCAAACATATTTTCCTTACTTTTCACCGAGAAGAGTTAATCCCTCCCCAAAATATTTAGAATCCATCTCCTGAAGAACCTCAACCTGTACACACGAAAACCATCATCCATTCAGACCCAAAACAATCAAAATTTGTGTACTTTCACTACCAACACAGTTAAATAATCCAGAAGCCCGCTAGACACATGAACTCTTATAACTATATCCTTCAAATTGGTTCTCCTTCGAAACATATATATAGTACACATTGAACTCGCTAGTTAGGTAATTACACATCGAAAAGATTACACATACAACTACTTGAAAGCAGGAATCATACATATACGAAACCGACAAGGAAGAAGAGCAAAAACACACCTTGCCTGTTTGAATATCCACCTTGCGCACTGTTGACTGAAAAACAAACACAAACCAAAGTATAAGAATTGAACCAAAGACACAATGTAGCGATCAAAAATGCTTAAAGCGAAGAGCGAAAAAGAAAACTCACCCTGCCATAAAGCCCAGTGGACTCAAACAGGCTCCCATTTCCGGCATAAAGAAGCCCCTGACAATACAAAAAAACACCCAGTAAATTCTAAATCTTAATAACAAAACCGACACAATGTGAATGTGAACTTGAAGACTTGAAATTTTGAGTCACGGAGATCTCACCTGAGTGAAGGCATTGGGGTCATGAGGGAACTGATTAACGACCTGAATGGAGTAAACTGCGTTAAACGCGGCGTCGTTCCCGGGTGAGCTCCACGTGTTGGAGGAGACGCTGAAGAGAGCGAGAGCGGCGAGGATGAGAAACATGAGGAGAATGAGAGAGGTGGTTTTGTAGGACTTGGAGGAAGTAGGACGGCCGGGAGCCATGGGAGTGTGGGGTTTGGGGTTTGAGGGTCGCTTATTGGGCCTGTGGCGAAGTGATCGGGTGGGCATGGTGCTGTGGAGTCATGGGTCGGTCAGTGTTTGGGGGCTTTGCAGGGTGGCAGTGGCGCTAAGCCGCTGGGTAGTGGGAGGTTCGTGGTTGACTTTGGACCGTTTTGGAGTTGCCAAATATGTGTGTGGAGCAAGTATTTACGTTAATGTATTTGCTTTTTATTTTGGGGGAAAATTGGAAAGTAACTTATTTTGTATGATATATAGTTTCTTTTTTATAGCATGTGATCATGTATTGTATAAAGGATGAAGGTGATCATCTCTTATGGATGTTTCTGTATAAGTAATATGTGTTTTTTATTTTTTAAGTCAAAAATATGATTGTAGGTATATACAAAATTTAATATATTTGCATATTATAAATTTTAAGAAATGTGTAACATTCTTACCTCTCGTATGACACACAACGAATTAAAAATAAATGACTGAATGTAAATATACAAAACATATTTCATGACGAAAAAAAACATACGCACACACGAGCGCGGCCCTTCCTCGAGAATCTAATTCAGATTTTTAGTTTAAAATGTCAAATTTTAGTTGTATTAGAGGTTTACGTGTTCTGTAACATTTTCTTTTGTTATCGAAAACTCGAAAAGAAAAAGAAAGAAAATTAAGTCGCAAAATGTAAAAATGTACATTATTGGGCCACATTTAAATGAACTGCTATTGGGCCATGGATGTAGTATACACACGGGTGATACAACCATTTGGGCTTAAGACCCGTTTGTAGCTACCGGACTATTCGTTTCTCCTCAACTGCGTCAACACGTAACGCCTTTAATGCCGAGTGTCACGAACATTCCAGACCGCCTTGACGATCCAATCACCAGCCAGAACCTTCTCGACTCACCTCCAATACGACACCGTTTACCAAAAACCGCGGGAAAAAAAAAAAGAATCACGAGAAAATAGTGGAAGAGTCCAGAACCACACTCCTGGCCTTGGTTTCCTCTTCCCCTATTTAAACGCCCTCACCAGCTTTCGTCTCTCAATCAGAATCGAAATCTCTCTGCAAAAGCAAAACCTAATCCCAATTTCAAAGCGCTCTACGAATATCGCTCTCTAAATCTCTCTAAGCAAAAGCTTTAGATTCTTGATCCAATGGCGGATGTTCAAATGGGTGACGCTGAGACCTTCGCGTTCCAGGCCGAGATCAACCAGCTTCTGAGCTTGATCATCAATACGTTCTACAGCAACAAGGAGATTTTCCTTCGCGAGCTCATCAGCAATTCATCAGATGTAAGTGTTCAATTTCATTAAACTGCGGCGATTTTAGTTTGGTGGATTGAAAATGAGGAGTGTTGGATTTGATTAGGATTATTTCCGAGACTGATTTTGATTTTGGTGTTGTGATGTGTTTAGGCTTTGGATAAGATTAGATTTGAGAGTCTGACGGATAAGAGCAAGCTGGATGCTCAGCCGGAGCTCTTCATCAGGCTCGTTCCGGATAAGACCAACAATACTCTCTCCATTATTGATAGCGGAATCGGCATGACCAAAGCAGGTAATTTTAAATTGTTTTGATTTCTTTTTTTGTGTGAGTTCTTGTTTGGTTTGAGAGAAAATGCATGATGAGATTAGATGTCATGATTAGATTATGTGATTGAAATTCATAGAGGGAGTAATGGTAAGGTGAAAATGTTGAAATTATTCGATTGATTAATGAATTTGAAGACTATAGACTATAGACTATAGCCTGGATTGGTTTTAATATGAAGAACTATGACCTGGACTGTTATATAGTGTCTTGCTCTTCGAATGTGTAATTCCTGTCTTTTCCGAGTATTTAATCATAATTTCCAGATGGAGAAGGAGTGAGTGTATCTAGTCTTTTGATGACTGTGTTAGGACTTTAGGAGTGAGGAGAAACTAGATTTTTGCTTAGCTGATATAGGAGTGTATCTGATAAATGAATTCAGGTCTAATATGTTTTTGTTTCTATGTATGTAGATTTGGTGAACAACTTGGGAACAATTGCAAGGTCTGGAACCAAGGAGTTTATGGAAGCATTGGCTTCTGGAGTGTCTGATGTGAGTATGATTGGACAGTTCGGTGTTGGTTTCTACTCGGCTTATCTTGTTGCAGAGAAGGTCATTGTGACAACAAAGCACAACGATGATGAGCAGTACATCTGGGAGTCTCAAGCTGGTGGTTCCTTCACCGTGACAAGGGATGTCAATGGTGAGCAGCTTGGAAGGGGAACAAAGATTACCCTCTTTCTCAAGGAGGACCAGGTAAACATCTGAAAACCGATTGAATTGTTCCTTCCGTTGCAATTTCATGTGATTGATGTTTTACTGATTATATTCTATGTGAATGAGCAGTTGGAATACTTGGAGGAGAGGAGGATCAAAGACCTTGTAAAGAAGCATTCGGAATTCATCAGCTACCCCATCTACTTGTGGACTGAGAAGACTACTGAAAAGGAGATTAGTGATGATGAAGAAGATGAACCCAAGAAGGAAGAGGAAGGAGATATTGAGGAAGTTGACGAGGAGAAAGATAAAGAAGGAAAGAAAAAGAAGAAGATCAAGGAAGTTTCTCACGAGTGGGAGCTCATAAACAAGCAGAAACCTATCTGGCTCCGCAAGCCTGAAGAGATAACCAAGGAGGAATATGCAGCATTCTATAAGAGCTTGACCAATGATTGGGAGGAGCACCTTGCCGTGAAGCATTTCTCTGTTGAAGGGCAGCTGGAATTCAAGGCCATCCTCTTTGTTCCAAAGAGAGCTCCATTTGACTTGTTTGACACCAGGAAGAAGATGAACAACATCAAGCTGTATGTCAGGAGGGTATTCATTATGGACAACTGTGAGGAGCTCATTCCGGAGTACCTTGGGTTTGTTAAGGGTGTTGTGGATTCTGATGACTTGCCGCTCAACATTTCTCGTGAGACTCTTCAACAGAACAAGATTCTGAAGGTGATCAGGAAGAACCTTGTGAAGAAGTGCATTGAGATGTTCAATGAGATAGCTGAGAACAAGGAGGATTACACCAAGTTTTATGAGGCATTCTCGAAGAACTTGAAGTTGGGTATTCATGAAGACAGCCAGAACAGGGCCAAATTGGCTGACCTTCTCCGTTACCACTCCACCAAGAGTGGCGAAGATCTCACCAGTTTGAAGGACTATGTAACTCGAATGAAGGAGGGACAGAAGGATATCTATTACATTACTGGTGAGAGCAAAAAGGCAGTGGAAAACTCACCATTCTTGGAGCGTCTGAAGAAGAAGGGATACGAAGTTCTTTTCATGGTGGATGCAATCGATGAATACGCTGTGGGACAGTTGAAGGAGTATGATGGGAAGAAGCTTGTATCTGCTACAAAGGAAGGTCTGAAGTTGGATGATGAGACTGAGGAAGAGAAGACGAAAAAAGAGGAGAAGAAAAAGTCTTTTGAGAACCTTTGCAAGACAATCAAAGACATCTTGGGTGACAGGGTTGAGAAGGTGGTTGTGTCTGATAGGATTGTCGACTCACCTTGCTGCTTGGTCACTGGTGAATATGGCTGGAGTGCAAACATGGAGAGAATTATGAAGGCGCAGGCATTGAGGGACAACAGCATGGGTGCTTATATGTCAAGCAAGAAGACAATGGAAATCAACCCTGACAATGGCATCATGGAGGAGCTGAGGAAGAGAGCTGAAGCTGACAAGAACGACAAGTCCGTGAAGGACCTTGTGCTGCTGCTGTTTGAGACAGCTCTCTTGACATCTGGATTCAGCCTTGATGAACCAAACACCTTCGCCTCGAGGATCCACAGGATGTTGAAGCTGGGGCTTAGCATAGAGGAAGATGAGACTGTTGAGGATGCTGACATGCCTGAGTTGGAGGATGCGGCTGAGGAGAGCAAAATGGAGGAGGTGGATTAAACTGCCTCTGACTTAGTGGAGATCTGAGCATGTGGATATTTTCTGTGTTGTTAGTAGTTGTCTTTCTATGTGTGTCGACAAGTTTTGGGGAGAAGCCCCAAAACCTTCTCTTTGTGTCAGTTAAAAAAGTGTTTCTCAGTACTAATATGTCATAATTCTGAACTCTTAAAAATATAGTATCATTTTGGTTCTCCGATATTTGTTTTCTTTGCCTTGATGAGTTTCTCTTTGTTTACGGTTGAAGTCCCTTTTTTTTTTAATTTCTTTTCAAACAAGCAAGAACAGTGGAATATTAAGCTACCAAGCTCTGAGACTTGGGAATAAGTGATGTGCACAATCATCGTTAATAATCAGGGATATAAAAATGTGATTTTGGGACAGGGACTAGTGTACATCCAAAACTGAAATGTGATTTTATTATCAAAAATATTTATCAACACATGAACGAACAATTACAACTTTCATTGGATACCCTAATGTATTTCTTTCTTCATCAAAAAAACTATTACAACTTTCCACACTTAGCTTTGTGGCTTGAAGACGCTTGCCTGCTTCTTGTTTTGTGCTTCAACTGTCGCAACTTCTTGTTCATCCTCATCTGCCTCTGATCATGTTTTGCTTCTTTATTGAGAGCTCTAATTTCATAAGGATCGATCTTAGGTTCTGGGCGCACTGTAAAATCCATTTGTGACGCTTCTGGCCTAATAACTTGCCGAGAAGATGATGTGGATTTTCTTTTCCTTGAAAACTCATCATTCAAGTCAAGATCACCATCTCTAAGCTGATCCATTCCCGAACTACTGCTGCTCACTGATGGCCTTCTCAAGGGAACCCTCTTCTCCTCCTCAACATTTCTCATGTCCTCAAACCTTATGCTTTTATTGAACAAAGGTCGACTCCATTTGTCAACCAATTCCCTAGCAAGTTTTCTGTTACAAGTTGTTTCTTCATCAAATTTTGAGAGAAACATAATGGCCTTTCCAAGCCCACTTTGCTTCAGTTGGTCTCTTCTATCATGCTGCTCTAGATCAAGAGGGTAATCCATCAGAATCTTCAAAATCGCTTCTCGAATGTCTATGTTTGGTAAACTTCCATCTGGAAGAGGTGCAAGCCAATTCTTGAGCAGAGTCAACACTCCATGATCCAAGAACTCTTGTTGAAGCTGCTTCTTTGAGAGGACCTCTGTGAGTAGTGACATCTTCTTCAGTTTATTAATGGCAGGTTTCCCTTGTCTGTTAAGCTCTGCATCCTCTTCAGCTGTAACCTCCAGTTCCGCCATGATATGCTCCACCTCCATTGCTATTTCCGCTGGACTTCTTTCGTTCTTCTTCTTTTTCTTACCCACCTTAAAGAGCGCATCGATTTCATTTTCCACAGCCTCTTCAGCGTGCGGAAGCACGCCAGTGTCGACTATTACTAAGTTGGCATCGTCGAGATTCGAGTCGCCGGCGCCAACAGTTTCCCACATCTCCATGACCTCGGCCTTAACAGAAGACGACTGCCCGGTGAGACTCGACCCCATTTTCTCCTTCTTCATTCTCTTAACCCTGCGCTGTTCCTCCTTCTCATAACTCCCCGGCATCAACTCATGATCGTCTTCGTAAGCCATGTTGCGGATGCGAGATGGCATTTCTACGAGAGAGCAAAGAGAGAGAGAGAGAGAGAGAGAGAAGTGCAGTGTTTGTTCTATGGGAGCCCTTTTAAAGAGAGCAAGGAGCAGGGGTCACTTCGTCCTCTGAGTAATAGGAATCCTAATTGGATTTGGAAATAACAGGGGTTACTTTTTGGAATCCTAATTCCAAGTCCGTATAAGATTGGGAAATAGTCATTTATAAAAGTGGGTTACTTTGTTAATAGGAATCCTAATTGGATGGGGAAATAATAGGGTTGGGAAATAGTCCCTTAAAAAATGGACAGCCTCCTACACTGAGCCACAGAAAGAAACTGTGAGTCGGAAAAAACATGGCAAAGAGAAAGTCGAGGTCGAGGCCGGCTGAAGCAAACAAGAAGCGAGTTGGGAACGCTGACAGTACTGTTTTCGAATGCCCCTTCTGCAGCGGCCTTAGCCAAACCGTCATTGACATGCTGAAAAAGGAAGGCCGGGTTGTGTGCTTCGACTGCTCACGGTGTTTCACCATGAAAATCACAACTTCCACCAGACCCATAGACATCCACAGGGAATGGTGTGATGACTGCAAAAGGAACGTCACTTACGACAGCGACTCGTCTTCTGTGATCGTTGATTCTGAATGATACTTCTGTAAAACAAAGTTTGCTGTTTGTTTTTTTTTTTTTTTTTTTTTTTTGAGAATGATTGTTGTTGTTGTTGTTTTGGTTTTGTGCCCAAGTAGAGCCATAGTTATATACTGTACTGTTGAAGATGATCGTTCTTCGTCGATAAGATCTCTACTTGCCCATTTCCTGAAGTGACATTTTGTTTATGAAATGCTTAAATTGTGAAGTTTCAACCATGATTTTTTTTATTTTTTTATTTTTATAAATTACTAACAAAGATTAGGCGATATCAGCTCTTCTGTAACAGTCTGGTGGGTGACAGAGCACCCACTCTACAACCGGAAACCCACCGCCCGTCCCTTATCAGAATTTTTATTTAAAATAATAAAAGAAATTACATGAAAAGAGGAATGGGGGACTAGGCCAAAACCATTCCAATTGCAAACCAAAACAACATACAAAAAGACATTGTTTCTTCTACCCATAAAAACCAGACAATCTTCCCATTATGAAAACTGATAATTAGAGATACCCAAATAATCCGCTTGCAAGAAATCATGAAGCTCAGTAGGAGGATTATCATACCAAGTAAATGAAGCATTTGACAACCCTAAGTTTGCCATCTTGTCAGCTACCGTATTTCCTTCTCTAAAAATATGACTGCAACGGAAGTTCATTTGACGGATTATAGAAAGACAGTTATTCCAACGAACTCTTAAGTTCCACGAAGGAGAAAAAGACCTGGAAGAGAAGCAAACTACCACACTAATAGAGTCAATTTCCAACCATAAGTAGACCCACCCTTTATCATGAGCAATTTCAATTGCCAAGATAACAGCATAAAGTTCAGAATAAAAAAAGTATTTCATCCAAGCGAATGACAAAAACTCCCTAAAAACCTAACCTGAGGCATCACGAAACACACCCCCACAAGCTGCTGGACCTGGATTGCCTTTTGCTAAACCGTATGTGTTTACTTTGATCCAAGAAAAAAACGGAGGCTGCCATAAGACATGTTGAATTCTAGGAGCCTTACCACCTTTAGGAGCAACTCCAAGAAAGGCCAATAAACGGGCATCAAAAACACCCTTATAGTGACCAAGAGCAAAAAGGCTAATTTGACGAATCCATTCCATAATTGAGCAACACATTGTATAGAAATTAATTAGGGGATCGATTATCAAACCTTAGCTTATTCCAAGCCTTCCATAGAGCCATGAAAGTAAACATGCTAGCTGCTAGCTGCTAGCCACAAATTAAAAAGCTGCGAGAAGAAAGACTTTCGACAGAAGCTCTTCCAAAAATCTACCAGGGAGTTGAAAGAAGATAAAGAAGTGACAAATTGAGCAGCTAACCATCTCCAAACCCGTTGGAAAAAAAGGCATTGTAAAAATAAATGCAATGATGTCTCACTAGAACAATAACATAACTGACAGATAGTCACAATAGGAATTCCATTAATTTTCGCTCTATCATCAGTTGGAAGCCGATAAAAAAGAATTCTCCAAACCAAAAAAGAGTAACGAGGTGGGATGAATGATCGCCATACATTACGAGCCCAATCTTTGACAGTGTTGCGGTGCCTCAGAAATTCATACCCAACAGAAAAAGTTAACTCACCGAAGGTAGAAGGCTCCCAAATAAGCATATATGACTCATCAATAAGAGGGAGTGCCAAATCTGAAATTTGCCTAGCCAAGAGCAGAAAAGTTTGACAAAAAAAGGGAGGAAGCTGCCATGAATGAAATATCCTTGATTATCATTATCAAAAACAAAACAATAAAATCATTCCGAACAAAGATTCCAAATTTAATAATCTTTTGAATTCCCACCGACGTGTATACCATGATAAACCCTTGTTCGATTTTTTCTTTTTTAACAAGACATCGTGGAAGATGGATGGGAGACAAAAATATTATGATCAAGAAGATGGTGTTTAGAAATTGCCAACATCACAAAGATTTGCTTCTTGCTTCTAAAGTGAAATGTACACTTGAGAAAGGTTCTGATATTATATGTCGAATCGTGCACTGGTTATGAAATATGATCTAGAATACCAGTTGATCGTGGACACGCTTTGTTAGTTAACAACAGTTTATGATTCGATCACTTTAGGAAGTTAGCATAGGTGGATAAAGTAAGGCGGATAAAAGGTACAGCTATAAATTTACGAACAATAAGACTTGACACTCATAAAGAGAAATTAGAAATTTGTTTGAGTGCGCACGTAGGAAATGCGTGCGCATTTTCTAGCTTCTACAATACATGACCGGGTCTAACAGAGACCCGGTTCGCCCACTCCTACCCGACCACATTACCCAATCTCCCCTCACACATGTCACGTGCGAGAGAGACCGGTCATTGGTTGAAACCTAAACCAACGAAACGACGCCGTTGCAACGGACGCGGGAAAGTTCGAGAAGGTGAGAAGGATCCAGAAGCGCAGTCCCGGAATCGGAAACAAACTGTTTCTTTCTCTCTATATAAACAGACCCCTCCCAACTTCACTCTCATTATTCGAATCAGAATCAAAATCTCTCTGAAAACCCTAGCCCTAAATTTCTCAAGCCCTCTCTTTCTTCTTCGAAAGCCTTTCCGTTTTCGATCAGTGGCGGAAGCTCAGATGGCCGATGCGGCGGAGACCTTCGCGTTCCAGGCGGAGATCAACCAGCTCCTGAGTTTGATCATCAACACTTTCTACAGCAACAAGGAGATTTTCCTGCGCGAGCTCATCAGCAATTCATCCGATGTGAGTCTCTCTCTCTCTATCTCTCTCGCATTGTTCTGTTTTCGCTTTATCGTTCCGGAATTATAATAAGCTCTATTTTGAATTTTTGATTGTGATTGTCATATCGGAAGGTGTCGATTGCGATTAGTACCTGGCTATCTGCATTTTCTTAGGTATCAGAATTTGATTATTAGATTAGGATTATTTCAGAGACTGATTTTGATTTTGGTGTTGTGATGTGTTTAGGCTTTGGATAAGATTAGATTTGAGAGCCTCACTGACAAGAGCAAGCTTGATGCTCAGCCGGAGCTCTTCATCAGGCTCGTTCCGGATAAGACCAACAATACTCTCTCCATTATTGATAGCGGAATCGGCATGACCAAAGCAGGTAATTAAATTCATTTTGATGATTTCTTTTTGGTCTGAGTTCTTGTTTGGTTTGTGAAAAAATGCATAATTTGAGTAGGTGTATATACGCAGATTCACTAAATTGTGATGTTATGATGCAATGTTGTGAATTTATGTGATTGAAGTGAATTCTGTTGTTGAAGTTATCTTTTGATTGATTAATGAATTTGAAGACTATAGACTATAGCCCTGGAATGGTGATAATATGAAGAACTATAACTGGGCCTGGATTGGTGATAATATGAAGAACTATAATGTGGATTGTTATTTGGTTTCTTGCTCTTCGTATGTGTAATTCTCTACCTTTCTGAGTATTTAATCATAATTTCCAGACTGAAAAAGAGTGTATTCAACCTTTGATGATTGTGTTAGGAATCAGGAGAAACTAGATTTTTGCTTGCTGATACAGAATTGTTTCTAACTGTTCCAGTGCACAGCAGTTTAATAATCTGATGTAGTGGTCAGAAGATTAAATTCATGTCTAATATTTTTTCGGTTCTTATGTATGTAGATTTGGTGAACAACTTGGGAACAATTGCAAGGTCTGGAACCAAGGAGTTTATGGAAGCATTGGCTTCTGGAGTATCTGATGTGAGCATGATTGGACAGTTTGGTGTTGGTTTTTACTCGGCGTATCTTGTTGCTGAGAAGGTGATTGTGACTACGAAGCACAATGATGATGAGCAATATATTTGGGAATCCCAAGCTGGTGGTTCTTTTACTATTACAAGGGATGTCAGTGGCGAGCAGCTTGGCAGGGGAACCAAGATCACTCTATTTCTCAAGGAGGATCAGGTATAACTCTAAATCAATTCATAAGTTGATCCCATATTGTAGATTTCCAAATGGTTGAATGGTGGATTGATTCTTTGTTTTGTTGTTGAGCAGTTGGAATACTTGGAAGAGAGGAGAATTAAGGATCTTGTGAAGAAGCACTCCGAATTTATCAGCTATCCCATCTATTTGTGGACTGAGAAGACAACCGAAAAGGAGATCAGTGATGATGAAGAGGACGAACCAAAGAAAGAAGAGGAAGGAGCTATTGAGGAAGTTGATGAGGATAAGGAGAAAGAAGCAATAAAGAAGAGGAAGATCAAGGAAGTTTCTCATGAGTGGGAACTCATCAACAAACAGAAACCTATCTGGCTGCGCAAGCCTGAGGAAATCACCAAGGACGAATATGCCTCATTCTATAAGAGTTTGACTAATGATTGGGAGGACCATCTTGCGGTGAAGCACTTCTCTGTGGAAGGACAGCTTGAATTCAAAGCCATTCTCTTTGTTCCAAAGAGGGCTCCATTTGACCTCTTTGATAACAAGAAGAAGATGAATAATATCAAGCTTTATGTGAGGAGGGTGTTTATAATGGACAACTGTGAGGAGCTGATTCCCGAGTACCTTGGATTTGTTAAGGGTGTTGTGGACTCTGATGACTTGCCACTCAACATTTCTCGTGAGATGCTCCAACAGAACAAGATTTTGAAGGTGATCAGGAAGAACATTGTGAAGAAGTGCATTGAGATGTTCAATGAGATTGCGGAAAACAAAGAAGATTACACCAAGTTTTATGAGTCATTCTCCAAGAACTTGAAGTTGGGTATCCATGAGGACAGTCAGAACAGAACAAAATTGGCTGACCTTCTTCGCTACCACTCCACAAAAAGCGGTGAGGAACTTACTAGCCTGAAGGACTATGTTACTAGAATGAAGGAGGGTCAGAAGGACATTTTCTACATCACTGGTGAGAGTAAGAAGGCTGTGGAGAACTCTCCGTTTTTGGAGCGCCTCAAGAAGAAAGGATACGAAGTACTTTTCATGGTGGATGCAATTGATGAGTATGCTGTGGGACAGTTGAAGGAGTATGATGGCAAGAAGTTGGTGTCTGCCACCAAGGAAGGACTCAAGCTTGATGACGAAACAGAAGAAGAGAAGCAGAAGAAGGAGGAAAAGAAGAAGTCTTTTGAAAACCTCTGCAAGACCATCAAGGATATTTTGGGAGATAGAATTGAGAAGGCTGTTGTATCCGACAGAATTGTGGATTCGCCTTGCTGCTTGGTTACTGGTGAATATGGCTGGACTGCAAATATGGAGAGGATCATGAAGGCTCAGGCTCTCAGAGACAACAGCATGGGCTCATATATGTCTAGCAAGAAGACAATGGAAATTAACCCTGACAATGGCATCATGGAGGAGTTGAGGAAGAGGGCCGAGGCTGACAAGAATGATAAGTCTGTTAAGGACCTTGTGCTGCTGCTGTTTGAGACTGCTCTCTTGACTTCTGGTTTCAGCTTGGATGATCCCAACACTTTTGCATCAAGAATCAACAGAATGTTGAAGCTGGGTCTCAGCATTGATGAAGATGAAGCTGCTGTTGAAGACGCAGACATGCCAGAGTTGGAGGATGCTGCTGAGGAGAGCAAGATGGAGGAGGTGGACTAAGTTTTTGGATGTGTCAGTGATTTTGTGGATGTTTTGGGCATCTGAAGTTGATGTAATTCCATTATTCCAGTCTTTTGTTAGGGTATTTTGTCTTCTCTCTCTTAAGCTTCTTATTTGTGAACTATGTTTTAACTTCAAATATCATTTGGATTCACCAAGTTCTGAGCGAAGATTCTATTTGCAGTTCCTTGGATAGTTTTGAATGCTTGATTTTTAACGTGGTAGTATTCAGAGATGGACCAACCTTGCTGTGTTTGAGTGGGGGTGTTCTGCACATCTTATTCAAATTCTCCCTATTGTTGGTACTGATCGACTCATTGAAATTATAAGGCTCGCGGAATGTTGTGGATGAAAATTAAACAGCAAAAACTCTGTTCTTATAGGATGAAATTGTAAGGCTTGCAGAAAGTCTTGGATGAAATTATAAGACAAAGATCCAAAGCTAAAGCTATTTGATTTGATTAAAGAAGCAAATTCCTGTGCTATTGTCGAAACTGGAACCATAAGCTACATAGCAACCGTACTTAGCTAAGACAACACATCTCTAGAGAAACTTGTAACCATTAGTGTACAGCACTGATTCAAGCCTGTGCAGCAACATATCGTCCGCTTCCGCAGCCAAAGCTAGGCCTTCCACCAGAGCCCTGTGTTATTTACAAGAGTTTATCTGTTTATGATTAGAACACACATTCAACAAAGGAGAGGAAGTAGCATGTTATCAAGATTTTCAAAAGATTTGCAGCAAAGCCAAATGTGCAGTTTCACTCATTCACAGTGAGCAAGAACTTCGAATAATGTATCTGTGATTTGGTTACAGACATCAAGCTAGTAATATCAATTTCAATACCAGATGAAAGTCATGAAACAGATCAGAATTCAGACTCATTCTTAGATGCTATTATGGATTTATAGTAAACAACATATAACATGGTCAGACAAACTAAAGAATTTTGTTTCTGGTAACCTGAAGAATTTCACAAACTACCTGTAGCTAGATGCACATTATACTGACATAGTTTAAACAAGTCTATATATGCATAGTGAACTAGCATACAAAACAACATTGTTTGAGAATGAAGAGAGAGCATGTTATGTGATCAAAGTGAGAAAATTACTCTGAAATAAGGCTGGAACTGCGAAGCACGGAAAGAGCAAACCGTAGACCTTGTCTTGATTGCTGTGAAAGGCAGAGGTACTATGGAGCTGTGATAGTTGTAAAACCCTAAGACAAAAATATAGCAAATGTGGAAGACGTAGCCTAGTGGGCTGGTGTACCTTAAGACAAAAAAAAGGGGAAAAAATATTCAGAAAATGAACCCTATATAAGTTTTGGGCTAGGGAAGTGGTCCATTTTAAATCATTTAACAAAACAAATGCATTTTTAGATAATCGAAGTATCTTTTATAACGTTTATAACAAAATATAAGTTGGGTGAAGAAATTTAAGTTCTTTTATCATTAGGTAAAGTTTTTACATCAGTTGTCTGGCGACGGAAGTAATTATGTAACGATTTTTATAAGACTCTAAATGAGATTCGAGATAAGCAAAATATAATTTATAACGTTTGTGTTGAAGTAAAAATTAGTTGAAACACATCCGAATTCATTTATCATTATGTACCGTTTTAGCATCGAAAAACTTGTGTTACGATCCGATTACAACAAAAGACTTATGACTAAGTAGATTGGAGCTAAAACTTGATGCCCCTATCATGTATTGATTGTGAATTTATTTGTTATGACATTGACATCAATAGAGGTAAAAATGGAACAAGGTCTAGCGTATGATAGGGGGAGACTGACAAGGATTGGGACTTTTTCCTCTTGGAAAGGAGCAATGCCAAGAACAAATATGGAAATTATGTGAAAATTTTCCACAAAGTACATCATTGGATCCCTTTTTATTTTCCAAATCAAAGAAAACCACAACAAGCACGCCTTGCAGTATCAAAACGTCACCGTTGAATGGGCCAAATCCTCTTCATGTGCCTCGTGAGGTGGTGCAGACAATAAATTGATCCAACTATTCCAGGCAAGTAATTTCAATTTTTTCCCTTCCTTTTGGTGCTTCATGGACTACTGCAAATTTGGTGATTTTTACACAAGGCCTATAGCTAAACAATGGCAATGCACGAAAATTAGATACCCCCTAGTTAATGTAAAATGGACAGTCTATAGTAATTTTTTTACCCAATATTGAATAAAATCAAGAACAATATGTTAGGGCTCAAAGTAATGGAATTATTAGGAGAAGAGAAAATGGACTATAAACTCTAAATTGCAATCCAAAGTTGAGGTTGATGTTCGAACCGATATTACTATATACGACGCGCATTTGATATATTTTTCCGTAAAATTTTCATACCTTTACAACTGCTAATTTTGCTATTCGAATCATTTCTAACTTTTTTTTTTCATTTTAAGGCCCGCGTCATTTTTACTCGTAAATCGTAACCGATATCTTATCCGAGACAACTTTTCAAAATACATTACATTGGTCCCCAATACCACACACAATACATGATTTCTGGCAATTTATACATCCTTTATACATGGGTAGAAAATTAGAAATCATAAAAACAAAACTCCCTCACCCAACCAACCCCTGCCACCTCACCACAATTCAAATCCACCACTTTATTCCTACGTGGCACCAAATTATTGCTGAAGTGAAAGCTCGGTTTCTGTACGTAACGTACCGCAATCGATTCCACACCGGGTTTTCGCCTCTCTCCATCTGCACTCAGTGAAAAGACAGATACGCCCTTCCATTAATTCTCATATAAAATATGTACTACACTCTCCTCAGAGGAGTTCAATTGCTGCTTCTGCAGAGTTGAGGAGGCAGTAGCATTAACCAGGCCCTCTCCATTTCTCTCTCCTCTTTTTCTCTCTCCAAATTCTTCAAAGCTCCTCATCCAAAACCCTAGGCGATCCTCACTCTCAGTTCAATTTCTCCGAGCAGTAATGCCGTAGCTTCTTCTTCTTCTTTGATCGGTTTCGTCTTCGCCGTAACTCTCTCTCTCTCTCTCTGCTCCTCTTTCCGGCATTGCGTTTTGCTTCGCCGGCGGTGATGATTTCGTCGTTTACAGGTCTTGATCTTCGTGATTTCGTGACGTTTTTGCAGGTGATTTTGAAGCGGAGTTGTTCAAAACTTGAGGATGACGGTTTTGGCCGGCGGAATGAGCTCGGAAAGCTGCGGCCGGAGCGTGCTTTCTGCGGCGGAAACGAACGCACAGGGACTCTCCAAGTAAGCTTTTGGTTACTTTCTAAGCATTTTTGTATTATTATAATCTAATTACTCTGTTAATCTAATCTTCCTGGATATAATATTGAATAAAATACGGTTTATAGCGTACTACGGCGGATTTCATTATTACTCTGAGTCTGGATTCCAAGGAAATGGATAATAGTTAGTGAAAATTAGCTAAATTGTTGCTTGTTGTCGTTAATTTGCGGCTTAATTAGCTCATAAGTGTTGTTTGGCCTTGCGGATTAATTTTCTAATTTTGTTTAATTTTTTTTTTTTATATATTTCAGACGGTCAAAAATCAGATATACAAGGTCTTTTCTAGTCTCGCTGGCAAATTTGAGTACAGAAAAAGGATTATCGAGAGCAATTGAACCGTCAGTCCTAAGGTAAAGTAAGCTTAATTGTGTAAATATATAATTAAAGTTGAAGGAATTTGCTATGGTTTTTAATTTGATGATTGTGATGGAATAGTGAACTTGATTGTCTATTGGAGCCGCCATGGGAAGATTCGAATGATTCAAGTGAGTTTTTCTTATTGTCTCCTGAGATTACTGTTGCATTTTTGATTCAGTTATAGATGAATGTTTCAAATTGATCCCCAAAATCTAAATTTTTGTATAACATTACAGATTCTGAGAGTTGTCATGAGGACCTACATAAAGGTCTGCTTAGCTGTGAGAATGTTGGCCTTCTGGGACATGGTTCTTCACTGGGAGTCAATGGTGACATTGCTGATACTTCTCAGCCCATGGTTGAAGAAAATATAGTTCCTCTACTCCACAAATGCAAAGAACCATATCGACCTCCACACCTTTTTAAGGTCAGTGCTCATACTTTCTTGTTATAATTGACATTACTGCAATAGTGCAGCCAACATGTGATGTCTGTATTTAAGTATTTGCTCATTGCTGTTTCTGTATCCAACTGATCATAACTCCCAAGCTATATTCTTTCAGGCAGATTGGACTGATTATAAGGATGAAGTATGGGTTTCTCCTGAGTCTCTGGGTAAAAATGAAGGGCGTAACCAAAACTGGAGAAGAGGTATAATCTCCTACCTCTTGCTACTGCAGAAATAAATTAGTTTTCTACGGTGCTTTTCTTGCTCTTTAATTTTCTAATTGAGATTGATAAATCTGAAGTCTTATAATGCACATGTAAAAACGAATTCTAGCAGAATTTCTAGAGGTGATGAGGGAAGAACAGAAGGAAGCATTCCAAGAGAAGCAAAAGAAAGCTTTAAGTGAGCAGAGAAGCAACAATGTCAAATCTAGAATGCCACTGGAGTTGTCTTACAATGAAGAAATAATCTGTTCCCTTGCAGCTGAGGTATTGCTCATCCTTCACCAATTCATTGGTCTAAATTTGCTTGTGGGACTGGAAAGTCTACTGCTTAGTATTCCATTTTTGTCTCACAGCTTCCTTCTTTGCTACCCCACAGCATTCTGATAATACTGCAAATCACTCCAAGAGCCCTGCAACTTGTTTTGAATTTGCTGATCAGTTTCCTGTTATAGGTATATTAGAAAATGCTGGCTATCCTTTAGTAGCTTACTATTAATGTGCTTTAGACTGAAATGTTTATGTCCCGGTCCGTAAAAGAGTAACTTGCTAAGTTTAGCGGCTGATAATAGGGAGAAGCTAAACTAATTTGCTTTTTTCTCCAGAGCAAAAGCCTGCATATAGTATCTCTTGCACTGAAGGATCTGAATTGATAGCTCACGGCGTCCCAAGTGATCATTCCACCAAGGTTCCAGACAACCATTCGAAATCTACTACTACAGATGAAACCTCCCAGTTATATGGATGTAAAATCCCAGCTGTCATTCTAGGAGTTCTTGCATGTGTGGGCCTTGAACACATTTTTAAACCGGAGACTAAAGAATTTAGTTGTTCTATGCTCTGGGATGGTTGTGATGCAGAGGATGGAAAGCAAGATTCTGGTAATCATCATGGTTCTCATCACCTAATGTTATTGCCAGAGGAAGGGACTGAACAGAAGGATATGACATCGTCTTCAGAGCTAAGGACTGACAGTATAACTGACAACAGCGAGCTTAAATTTGTGAGTAAGGGAAATGCTGGAGAGTTTGGAAAGGATTCGACTCAAGAACCATCGTTTGGAACAAGTTCCACAAAGGGATTGCAATTGACCAGTGCATGTACTTGCAACCGACTGAGTTCTGTTGGCAGGTCAACAAGGAAAAGTGTTTCACAATCATGCAAGTTCTTTTTTCCTATTGCAAACAAGAATCACTTGGCTTCTGCAACTCGGAAATATAAACCCAGTGTGATCAACAGTGAAGCCATCGTGTTCTCAAGTACTACTGATCAAAGTAAGGGAAGGGAAAACCAGTCCGTCTCTAATGATTTAAAACTGAATCCTGTCTGCTGCTCTGATGAAAAAGACTCCTTGCCCATTGAACTTTGTCTGCCGGATGAGGACAGCTTAATTACAGTGGATGATTTCAGGGTCGTGTCCTACAAGGATATGCTTGAAAGAAATCAAGTCAAATCTGATAGGGTAAGCCCAAGTGCACCAGTTGATAGTTCTACTCATGTCAACACTGTACCACCAGTTTGTAAGGGGAAGACGTCTTACCGTCCTTCACCAGCTCTTACAAATTCTCAAGTGAAAGCCGTTAATCCAAAGTTCAAGCCTCAGAATCCATCCAGCCAAGCTTTCTCTACAAATGTGTTCCCCACCAATTTCAATCAGTCCCAAGCCAAACCGCATCAGCAAATGTTTACAACTACTTACATGCCGGAGCTGTACCAGGTCCAAGCTTTTCCCTGGAACTACCAGATGTCAGGTTACGGATGTGTGCCACTGTCAGTGCCAACTCCAGGTACAATGCCATAACTACACTGATTAGATAGTCAATTCTTTCGAGCTCTCTATTTGCGATAGTAACTCAGAAGAGGAACTGTCTTTGTGGTGTTTGCAGGGGTATATGGCAGGACTAATCTTCTTGGAACTCAGAACAATGCAGGGACAGGCTATTACCTTGGTTGGCAATAGTTGGGAAATGGTATTAACAACAGGGATAGATTGATTCTACCAATTATTAGAGGATGCTATGTTAGATATTATCAACTCTCAGAAGAAATGTTATGTTCTAAGGCTTAAGTAGTAGGACAAGAACTTTATATGGAAATGCCAATCTATTCCATGAAATGCAAGTAGGAAATGAAAAGGGGTTAAGAAGGTTTAACGGAATATTCTGGTCCCAACTGTTGTTATGTTTACCTCCTCCATCTTCTTCTTCTTCTTCCTTCTTTTTTTTTTTTTTTTTTAAATGAGCAGACTTTCCAAAAGTGGACCTTTCTTTTTCCAGGAACATTAAGCAAACCAAATTTTCATCCAAAAACCAGTCAAGGTAGTTTTGTCTGATGAAGAACACACCCCTGTAGATGAATGAATGCAAGCGACTAGGCCCCATATACTAATCTATCTAAATCGTCGCACGAACATCAACACGTAAAACACACTTGATGTGATAAAAACCGAATGAATATACAGAAACTTACGGCTTTACAGAACCACATGAACCTAAAACTTGTACTCTACACTCCTGCAAAACGTATTGCTTTTCCTTGAACACACTATAATACAACAAATTATGAACACTTCCTGTAGTCAATCAGCTTACTACAGCTATATATATATATATATATATAGTAGTGTGCTAGATAATGTCAACAGCTACATGGAACCTAAAGCTTTCTGATAATCTGCCCTATTCTTGGTGATTCATCTGCTAGAAGTCCACACCCCTCATGCAAGATTCAATCTATAATGTCAGCACCACTGACTGTAGAGAAAGAAGCTTCTAACTTCACAACTGCCCACTTAGGCAACACTCTTGTGTTCGTCAGTATGAAGGCTTTTACTCACATCAAGGTGGTCTGTTGAATCACCATCAATCTTGTAGGATGACAGCAACTTTCTCTGGCATCAAACCACAAATCAGTAATATGTTCTTAAGGAGCAAGAAAAGTTGATAATACATTTGTTAACTGAAATGGAAACTCACATGATCTTCAAAATCAGGACTTGTCAAATTCATGGATAGATTTCTCATCAGCAATAACACCTGCATAGTACCCAAAATAACATCAGAACTATGCCCCTTTGAAGTTCAAAGTGATCCACACAACTAGTTCAATTACAGTCGTAAACATTCATTGAGGCATTCTGAGGCACAAACCAAGACTTCAGATCAGAAATGGAAAGGATAGATTACTAACAAAAGAGAAAATGTATACCGTTTCAACATCTATAGGGTCCATCTTCTTCAGTGTCTGCAGGTGCCCTGAAATATTCGGGTCAAAAACACTGCCAATGAAGCCGTATACTTGAGAAAAGTCAGGCAGAACTGCATAAAACAAACAGATGTCACATATACAACAAACCTGAATTATAACTATAAAATTGCACTCCTTGGTTAAGCACACTACACAATAAAGAGCGGTGCACAAGGACATAAACAGGTAACATATATTTCCCAAAGGTGCAACTGTATCTTGCTATCCAAGTCCAGATTGATCAAATTCTGATATGCAATTTAATGCAAATGACTCTTGTGTGTGACACGTCTAGTAAATTCTAATATTTCCATTCACACGCTCAACACAGATTGGACACCAAGGCCACAGGAGCAAAGATGTAGTGAGTGAATGTTTCTGCTCTTCAAAACAGGACCTTAGAAAACCTACTTATAGATATAGCTGTAGCTGTACTTAAATCCTGAAAACACTGTAACATCGAGCATGCAAATACATGCTGAAATAAAATGTGCCCATATCTACAATATCATATGTCAATGACATTACTTTTGTGTATGACAATAATATTCATATTTTTGCCACAAATTTATTCCACTTCAATGAGAAAAATCCAAATTACACTATATATACGTTTAGGTGACTATTACTTTCAAAGGAGGGAAAAACTTCAAGTACGAAGATTGAAGCTCACCTCTCAATGGATGTTGGCCATGATTTTGGCTACGCTTCCCTTGATCAGTTGTTTCACTGGCTGGTTGAGCTTTTGGAGTACTTTCTGCGCTATGACAACTCGGCCTAGTTGGCCCTACAAAAACACATGAATCCTTAAGGAGAGGGACAAAGATACAACGTAGAAAACACATACTACTAAAGGTATCAATTTTTTTGTGAAAGAAAGCAGTTAATGTACACGGAGGAAGGTTCCACCAAGGTCATTCAATGTACTTAATAATCTCACCTTTATTCTCATGCGATGGGTTGGCTGTTTGCACAGAACCATTAGGCCAAGAAGGGACTACCCCACCAGCCCTGGGACTAATAAGCACCGATGCTGAATCTGGCCTTTGGTTAAACCCAGATTCAAGTAACGCCGATGAAGATTGACATGAACCAGACACTTGTGGGAGTGCCAGCGCTGAGACAAAAAGGCATATGTGAGTGATGATTGTATAGACTTTTAAACGACTATAATACATAAAACGAACTATCCTCACCATTTTTTGAGGCTTTCTGAGGGTAAGGGTGAGAAGCTTTCCTTTTCGGCCTAGGTGGAGGTAGATGCTCGCTTGTCCCGTTCTTCTGAACCTTCAGGAAATACTTCTGCGCATGACTACGTATCTGCAAAACAAATCCTTCTAGTCAGCATCAGCATTCAATTACCCTCCAACATTACGCATTCATAACTAAATGACTAAAGCAAATGTCACTCATTTTCACTAAAATCAATACTCTCTTTGCACTGGAAATGATGAGAATGAAGGCAAATTCATGAAGGAACCAACAAAGCTAACCTGAATAACTGTCTTCGACCCGATAAACGCTTCAATCTTCTTCCAATCACGGTCAAATCTGCAAAAATTAAAGTGAAATTCAGCACATTAAATGATTCATTAACACAAAAAATGTACTTAAACTCAACCCACATCAATCTCAATGCATATAACAAAACAATTATCTCCATTTTCACTTCAATTCACCAGTAAAAATATTCAATTAATTACTCTATAAAACACTAGTTTCATTCATAATCACACATTTTCTTTACATCAACGCCAAAATTCTCTTCATCTTCATTGAAACAAAATCTCAATTGAGCACAATTTGAGCAAATTAGACCAGAGAATTCCAATCCAGAACTGAAATTGAAACCCTAACTTACAGCTGAAGCGCTTCGAGGAACTTATCGTGCTCGGGCTCAGTCCAGCTCTCTCTGGACTTGGTGATAGTGTACGGCTTCCGAATCTTCTTGCTCAGATCCTCCGCCGACGAAGTCGTCGTCGACACGGCGGTGGTGGTCGCCGCCGTGGCGAATGGACCGAGTCCCGGTAAGGCCATTTCGTCCGGATCCAAGTAAAGGCCCTCTGGCGGGTTCGGGTTTTTGGATACCATGAACAAATTTGAAAACGGAGTCGGGTTTTTGGGCTTTTTTTCCGAAGGTGCTAGGAAGTTTGCGAATTTTTAGCGCCGGCGGCTTTGGAGGTTATATAGGAACCTCTGGAAATTGTTGGCTGCAGCTGGTAGAGGTTGTGTTGGCGGGCGATAGACCAATGGGAGGTCGCCACGTTTGTGATATGAAGGGAGATAACAGTTCTCTTAATTAATCGACCAAAACACACTAATTGGACTAGAGTGTTCATTTGCCTACATATGTTCTTTTTTTTGAAGTTTTTCAATACAATTTGCCCTAAATATGTGTATCAAATTTGAGACGCGAGGTTATACCTCTTTTCGATCATTATATGATCTCATTACTTGCTTTGAAATGGAATGAAATTCCAAAATCCTGCTTCCTCTGTAGTTAGTTCACAAAGATGTATATTTGCATATAACTTACTAAACAAGTTATACCACATTAGTAGATACGTTGTGATTTCAATAGTTAAATTTTACAAAATGAAAATTTGGCCGTCTGTTGTGAACGATATAGTGAAATACGGCTATGAAAGAAAATTCAAATGTATTCAGTAACATTCGGGGCTCCATTAAAGCGGTTAATCCTAATTCAACGTCACTTACCACACGAAAACGATATTACCTACCCTTATATGACAAAGTTTGGTTCATTCTTCCACACACAAAACTCTCACATAGATGAAATCTAACCACCCATGTAAAAATTTGGGAACGTTTATCTCCTGACGATAGGGCTCCTCATAGGGAAGTAAAACCGTAAATAAGGTTGACCGCTTCTATCGGGAACCAAACGTTACCGGAATTATGTGATTTTTCAACCATAGTCGTGTTGTGCTTTTTATGATTCCGAACCCCTTAAAACTAGACATCGTTGTGATACTCGTACATCCCCTTCTCTATACAACATGGAGTGCATGCAGATTCTAAATTCCCGACTGTACTTTCCTTGTTGTTCGTGGTTATTGAAATTAACCGCAATATCTTCTTAAGGCAAGTTTAGAGGGATCTTAGTTGTGCGATTGAGTTTGAAGTGTGGAACATGAAGGGCTAGGGAGGAGTTTCCAAGGAGCCAAGACCATATGAAGCAGAAGAGTGGATACATGGTTGAAAGGGCTTAGAAATATATGGACCAATGCTGCCTAGCTCGCTCCAATAGTGACTTATATAAGTGGCCATATACTAGGCCACATGGAAGATAGTTGTAGCACAATAAGGGCCAGATATTTTCCACGAGGCCCCCCGCCAATTGCTTTCGTTTCCGTCGTCAAGCATCTTCTTCCGATTCGGATCTTTTATGATATGTTTGTTTTTATTGTTGGATTTGGAAAACATGTTGAGTTTGAGAACGATGCATCAATTCAAAGCAGTGGCGTAGCCAGATATCTTACCCAGAAGGGTCAAATTTGATTAATTAGAAAATTAATTTATTTTCAGTCACTCTTTAACAACAACACAATTTTACTTAAAAGAATGACGCAAACTTAATTTCAACAATATTTTTGTTCTATCATTATCATCTCTAATAAACTTTGGATTAGAATTTCATACACGATAAATATTGGAAAAAAATAAGATGTCGTTTCTTTTGTTTAAGAGATAATGCATGTTGATGTATGATAAACATTAATGTGTTGTTTCCATTTAGTAAGGTAAAAAACCCTTAACACGATTTGTATTAATTGGATTAAGTATCTGAATAGTATAAATTTTTATTTCATTCCATTATTGTTTGAAGAATATTTAAGACTAATT